>NW_024609879.1:133289564-133371005 GCF_016920785.2 Ixodes scapularis | reverse complement strand
GTTTAGTAAAACAATAAATCGGCACCGCTAGATCCAGAGCGAAAATTTCTCCACTAAATTTAGCGGGAAAATGTCCGCGTGTAGCAAATTGTGTGGCAGAGTGTAAGATTTTTTTTTTTTCATGCAAGTCTTTTTGTTCTTTTCGTTCTTTTCTTGATTTTAGGCCGATCCAGAAAAGTGCAATTGCCTATGGACGTCTACCAGAGGGCAGCCAGGCTCCTTTCCTCCTCCACAGAATTCACTATGCTAGCAACTATAAAGCAAGAACTCAGGAACGTTGGCGCCATCCTCTCCTTCTCGGAGGGGGCAAATAGGTACGTCGAATTGCTCCAGTCCCCGAACATTTGGCCCAGTGGGACTTGTCCCTATGCGGAGAGCGAGTCATCTGCTCCTTGCACAGGGGTTGCGGTGATGTCAGAACGACGCCGAGCTATAATTAGAAGGATAGTGGGTATACCTCAATGCTAGATGCCCTAAGATCTACCTACAACTTTTTACAATCAGTTAAAAGGAGTTTGGCGTTCTGGATATCACCGCAACCCCTGTGCAAGAAGCAGGTGAACTTGCGCTCCGCAAAGTCAGGGGACGGCATGACTTGTTATGTTCGCGCTTTCTGGTTCGGGATTCGTTCCTCTACGTCCTTATCGGCCAGTGCCGCAATCTTACTGGTTGCGAAGCGATAAGATACACGGGATTCTCCACGCCCTTCGTTTCGTAAGCTGTCGGTGGCTCAGTATGTCAGAGGGACCAAAACCCTTTCAGAACAGGGTGGGTACGTGTAAGAATGCCTCACTGGCTAGGTGGCGCAAGCCGCCGCCCAATTAGCCCGTAAATTCATTTGTATGCATTCGGTTACCTCTCTATGTTAAGTGGCGCCAACTGGCCAACTCGCCCGATTCGAGGTGTTCAACCTTAAATCATGCGTGGAGCGTATTGGCATTTTGGTTAGAGGAAATAAATGACATATGCGTGTAAATTAAGATTGGTCCTTACATTTGCTCGGGTTTCTCGCGTTTCCTTGTCACTGCTTGTCATCACTTGCAAGGAGGGTACGCACTTACGCACTGGCACACTGGCGCCATCTATCGAATTGCCATGGAACCAGTCTTTACCATTTGCTCTATTTTCGCAGTTCTTGGCATTTTGAGAAACTGTAGTTGTTGCGCTCCTGCCCGTAGGTTTTTCGAACTTCAAAGTAGCGGCCGCAAGGACGAGATCCGGCTGCACTACAGCCACGCGAACGGCGAGCTGGTGGAGACGTTCCCCTACCGGTTGGCGGACAACACGTGGCACAGGCTGGCGGTGGCACTCAGCGGTGACAGTGTCGAGGTGTTCGTGGACTGCAACCGCATCTATTCTCGGGTGATAAAGAAGCTAGACCTGAACACTGCAAACAGGAACCTGTCCCTCTGGTTGGGACAGAGGAACCTGAAGCACTACTATTTTAACGTGAGTCGTGCCGCTTCTTGTTGTTGGACCCAAATTAATGGAGGTTTTGAACGAGTCGTGAGAGTATGGACCAATGGCGTAGCCAGGAGGGGGAGGGTAGGGGCGGGAACACCCTCTCTCCCTCGAAATCCGAAATGCAGCCAATGCAGCCCCCACAATATGCAAGATGCCTCCCCCTCTCTCCCCCAGAAAAAGTAACTGGCTTCACCAGTGGTACAAAGTACAAATCCACCTGCCTGTCATTCTTTGTCTGCCATATGTTGTCTTTTATTTTTCTTCTTGTGCGTGTGCCTGCCTTTATTTAGGCTGTCCTCATCATGACGTATTGCTAGTCACCTATGGCTTATCTTTTTCTTAGCTTGCAGTCAGTTGAACCCAGAAGTGGTCCAGTTGTCTATTTCTGTGTCATTAGCAATACTATCCAACCCTAAAACTCGGCACCTACATAGCTATATACCGTAGAATACCACGCATCTGCCCATTCCACATTAAGCACCCATATCCAAATTTCTGAGATCTAAAAAAATATGCACAGTACATTAATATGTAAAATTGATGACCAAACAAGCGCCCATCCCCCCTTTTTCGCAATTATCTCTAAATTTTGAGTGGGCAGTCACCCGGTATTTTACGGTAGTACTTACTACATTATGTTTCAGATATCAACTGTTCTCATTTGTGGATTTAGCCAAATTAAAGTTCCTTTTCGATTATAGGGGGTACAGCTAATAAAAGGCTTGCTTGTCACAGAACTACTATGTTAGCTTGTGGTTAATAGGTTCACAAAGTGTGCAATTAACACCTGATTATTTTACTTGTTCAACCGTAATGTAAACAAGTTTCCTTCAGCATGTGTTTTGATGAATGGGAGAGGTGTATTAGTTACATGCCAGTGCCTATAGAAGGCATCGTTAGAAGTTGTGACAGTCTGGATTCACTCTTTTTTTCGTCTACCATATATGTTGTAGACTGGTCACATTTCCTCCGATACAAAGCACCATCAGTAGATGTGTGAGCAAAAACTGTAGGAAAGCATTGGATATGTATGAGAGTGCATGAATTGCTTGGCCATGCTGCTGGCCTCGCTGGGTGGTTTTCTAAAAATAGGAAGTAGCATTCCGTATTAATATAGGCCAATGTTTGTCTGGCTGCATGTGTCGATACCCGGAGAACTGCCTCAAACTGGGCGGAATCTATTCATGTTGGGGACACTACCACCTGAAAATATGGCACTGTTGCCTCAATTTTTTCTAGAGCAGCGCCCTTGCGCTAACTGTGGCATCTCGTTCCAGGGTGTATTACAAGATGTCAAAGTTGTGTTCCGACCTCACGGGTTTCTTCTCCAGTGTCCTCAATTAGATACAGGTATGTTTTAGCATTAACTTTACCTCTCTGACATACTGTTGAAGAAAATCCAATACTCTGTTGGATTACTCAATTTCACGGGATAATCTAGTGCATGCTCTGGGAAGCAGAATTTTAAAATAAGTCTTAAGCTCAGTCATGGTAATTATTTTTTAATGGGACTCGTTAATGCATTTCATGAGAATGCCATAGCTCATTGCAAAAAAAAAAATATATATATTCCACAGTTACTGACTGGCCTATGTATAGTTGGCAGTTAAAGCACCAATCAAGTTCATTTGCCTAATGCAGTGATGCGATTGGTCAGTCATTTTGGAGCACCTTCTGGAGCAGCTAAGTCTATCTTGGGGTAGCGAAGGGAACTTTTGGATCATGAGCACGCACTTCATTTTAATTCATGCCACTGCTAATATTGCATTAAGGTTTCTGCATTGGCCTTTCAAACTGAAATGCAATGCCTACTTTGTACGCATGTGTGAATAGTGGATTTCTGGTTCAAAGCAAATTCGAAGCAAATGGTGGTTTTGGACGAATACCGCATGGATCAGATGGATAGATGGCGGTTTGAAAGAACCGCATAGATCGGTTTATTAACTTAATTCGCTTGGATTTACTACGGAGCTGCTCGAAGCTGGCGTACTCATTGAGAGTATGAATATATAAAACCTCTGGAGTCAAAAGAAAGAAAATAAAAAAATGTTTTTGTCTATGGAAAAAATATTGCTACGTCTTTTATCTCAAAATCGTCAGAAAATGGGCTTTCTGGCGTTTACTACGATTGAAAACTTTGTGAAATGGAAAGAAAATAGAATTGGCCTACGTATTCTTCACTTCATTTGGCCCAAATAAGCGCCACAGTAACATAATATGTTTAGTGTGTAGGCAAGGTGCAGGGAAAACATAGTTTTTGATTTTTCTTGATTTACTCAGGTGAGCCATTTTTTCGCACAATTTTAGCGAAAGCGTCCACCAACTTCAGGCACCTCTGTATTAACTCCTAGTACAATCAATACGTTAAGAACCCGATTCATGTCGTCCCTTCAAACGGCCATCGATCCTTCTGACCCACGCGGTATTTTCCAATCTAGTAATCGAGTAGTAGTTTCTGAGGGTCTTTCACTGCTGTACACCATGCTTAAACGAAAGTTCAGCTGAACTCCGTGAAAATTTTTTCCGAGTCCCAATCTTCCATTTCTCCAACACTAAGCTTAGTTAATTTTAATATAAGTATCAACTGTGCACGTGGCATGTAAACCAAAGATTTTTCGCAGCTATACTTATAGAGGGGATTTATAAATCTGCTTGCTATGTGCAAAAATATTTCTTCTATCCCGTATTTTACAAAACAAATCGAGTATGAGTGATGGCCGCGAGCTGTCAAGACATCGCTACCTAACACATATTCTTTCATAATCGCGGCGGGTGAGCCCCGTTGAGTGCGCTTCTCACCAAGAACACGTGCACTGCGGGAAAGCAATACCCACGAAGCCCGCGAGCTCCGCGGGTATTGCTTTCCCGCAGTGCAGAAGTGCTCGGTGAGAAGCGCACTCAACGGGGCTAACCCGCCGCAATCAACGATACGAAAGGTACAAATATCGCGGTTCACCTCGAAGCGAATATTGCATAGCGTCTCATTTGAAACTATTATTCAAAATTGCAAATATTCGCACAACACTTCTAGTTTGCCTTCCCCCTTCTGGGAAACCTTTTGTTAGCATCACTATCACAATTCCCTCGAACAAAGGACAAGCTGCTTGGTTGTGCGTAGAAGCACCAAATACAGCAACAAGATGCTGATTGATGAAGAGTATGAACTGCAGTGCATATATAAATATTTTCAGTGCAGATTTGAGGATAAGGCAAATAGTATGTTCCACTGAAATAATGTTAAAATAAAATTTAGAGTGCCCAAATTGGTGCTGTTCAAATTTTAAAGGATCAAATAAAACTGGAATACTTAAATCAGATATCAAAACACAACTTTTGTATCGGATTATGAACAAATATTTTATACGTCGAACTTCATAACAACAAACATTGGTATGTGATTGATAAATGTGCTTTCTTAAAAACAATCCCGCCAGACTGGTTAAGGTTGTTCCCAAGATTCTGTCCACTGCTCCTGCAAATTTAGTTTTACTGTGCCCTCAAACAGAGATGAAACCATATAAAGGTAATAATTAAACGGGAAAGTTGACATAAAAAGCAAACATATAGAGCAGCCCATACAAACCTTTTTGCAATACTCGGCTATCCTTGCTAAATCTAGTCTCAAAAAGATATTGTCTCAATATTTCAATCTATTATTATAATTGCTACAGCTTTATTCAAACCTGTGTGCCATGTCCCTCTCTTCTGGAAGAATGCTTTCCCCTTAGCACGTGGGTGTGCTGCGGTGAAGCAAGATACACAAAATTACAATGTCCATTCTGCGGTGGTCACTTCACTAGCACACTTAATGACGCTAACTTTAAATAGAGAGCTTGCTTTGTAGTATCGCTAGCTAGAAATAAGGGAAGGCCCACAAAACACGAGGACGGACGACTAACCTGCCAGGACAGACGATGCACATGAGAAATATTGCAAAACTTCAGAGTACTGTCAGTGTTTGATAGAGATGAGATCAAATAGTACATTGTTGAAAGTTCTCAAAATTTACTCAAGCCTACTGTAACAATCTGGCTGTGTAGCATGGTGAGCACTTTTGCACAGTTTGGCGCAAATTCTGGGGTAATCTCATCGCTGCTAAGAGGGCAAGCTCGATTGTCCCTATAGGGTTGCTTCATTTGTATTCAATTACTCGTGTGAAAGTATATATAATAACAATTCAGTATTGATTAAATATAAAACCACCGTTAATTTTGTTTCGCTTAAATTAATAAGTCAAGTCAAAAATTTTGAGTGTCATCATTTATCACAATTCTGTGCTGGGTCTACATAGAGCAGAAGAGGAATTTCAAGTGTCATTAGAAAAGTTGTGTTTAAATACTAAACTGGATGGTGCACTCAATTGCATAGCCCAAAAATTTTGGGTTCTGCCTTTCCCCACTTGTAATTTGTTTTGTAACGTGAAAAAAGAAAACTTTTGTAGGGTGGTTTTGTTCTCTCTGAACGTGAAGTTACCGGGAGTTTTTCGCAGTAGTGGCGAGTTAAAAGGCTGACACGACACCAGTTCGCACCGAAAGAAGCAATCTCTGCTTATTTTCTTTTTAAATCCTGTATTAATCCATTTTTCCACAAAATCTAAAATGTAGGCAGTTTTTACCTCGACACTCAAATCGAGAATTTATTGAGCACTGCTCTGTTTCATAGTAACTTGAAACCGTAACGATAATGTGAGACCGGGACTTTGCCATGTTCCAAGTTATAACGAGATGGAGAGTGGCAGAAAATTTATTTGGGATTAGGTAACACTGGAGTAGCTACTACTATACTGCTGTGTAAAGTATTGAACCTGCATAGGATTCTCGAAATCGCCGAGTGAAACTGTTTTTCTTTTTTTGCCGCGCAGAGTGCCCGACCTGTGGCCAGTTTCAGGAGCTCCAGCAGTCTGTGAATCAACTAAAGACATACATTATAAATTTGACGCAGAGGGTAAGTTTGGATTGAGTTTCCTTTCCTGCACGATCTTGACACAACTGGACTTTGAATGGCCCCATTCAGTCTGGAGCATGGGGTGATGAAAAAATGGCCCAAAATTTAAGGCACAATAAATAAAGCGCTTCTTCGATGTGAAAGGCCCAGGACAAAGCAAAAGGACTTTGGTTGGAGTTTTGAATTTCAGTCAGTCTATTATTTTCCTAACCGGAAAGATTTCTGTCAAAAATGTTTACGTTCAAGTGCTCAATCTGCTTTTTCTTTTTACTGGTCTGTGTAATGTTTAGTGCTTTTCTTTTTACTCGTAGCATGGCATTGTTAGTCCGTACGAGCAATTACGTTTTATTTTTTTTTTAGTCGAACTGCAGCCATGGACTACTAGTGGGGCAGTGAGTCCTTATGGGGAGTGTTCCCTGGTAGCCATAGCTGTGTGCACGACTGCTGAGCAAGTGCTGGTAGCGAGCTTCCACAGTTATTTCGCAATGTGCATTCCACACCATCAGGGTTGCCGGTCTTAGCAGCCTGTTAATGTGTGCTCGTTCTGACATGCGTCTTAAACAGTGCCCTTAAATATGCTGTCCAGTGAATACTCCCTATTAGGGGCCTAAATCTGCAAAAAAGCGCCAATGTTGGGTTTGCACTAACAGTGTCTGCTGTTGTAAAATTAATGCACCAAGGAATCTTTACCATGTCATTTATTCTACTATATCAGTGTCTCAAAGATGTGTATTACTATCATGGGTTTACAACTACTTTGCTTTACTCTAATAAAAAAGTTGTAAGCTTTTAATGCCCCTGCATTTGCACCAGTAATAAAGCTATTAATTTAGTTTATAAGAAAAACAGAACTTGTTTTAGTAGTCCAGCTGTGTTGTAAAATGTGAATATGGAAAGTTTCTTTTTTTCCAAATTTATTTTAATTAGTAGGCCCCAAAGTGTTTGACTGCAATTTTGTGTCCAAATTTCCAGTTAATTGAGGCTGAAGAGAGGATAGCTTCGGTTGAACAATGCGAATGCCAAAAGAGCTGCCGAGTCAACGGTACGGTCCGGCCCGATGGCTCTATTTGGAAGCAGGACTGTGATATTTGCACCTGTGCTGTGAGTACCCTTCGCTCCCCTCCGACGTGTTAACTTCCATAGACACCGTACAAAGATGCATGCCTAAACATTCGAGGTCTCAGCCTCGCTGCAAGACCCACTTGCTTGTCAATGATGCTGCCGTGTCTTCCGCAGAGTGGCGGTCGTTCTGTATCTCTTTTCCGGTCGCCTTTTTCTCGCAGCAAGGAAAAGTGGAGTGCCGGCCAATCAGCTGCCCCACGCCACCCTGCAAGCACCCCGTTCTCCAGCCAGGAGAATGCTGCCCCAGCTGCCTCAGTGAGTATACTCCCCTTCCTTGTTTAGGGGCACCAATACATCCCTTTAAGAAATTCAGTCTGGGAACTTTGATCACTATTATCACGCCAGTTTTATAGTAGCTGTGCCAAACTATTGGCAGCCTTCTTGAGGCAGATGAAGAAGAAGTTCAAGGTATTACCCAGTGGAGAATACCTATATACGAGGCCTGTACGTTCGAGACATTGGTACAATGCAACGCACAAATTGGATACGACAGCTGCATAAGCGTTTATTTTTCGGAATATGGTCCAATCAATCTTTTGGCACAAGTTTGGCTCTAAAGCCGTTCGGTGGTGAAATTGAATCGAGAGAGTTGTGTCGCAGCTTTGTACTCGTCAGTTCTTATGTTTGCACCAATAAAACAAACAAATGGAGAAAGACTTATGAGGTGATCGAGGTACCAACTCTCAACTGCCGTGACGTGCGAAAGGGGTGTTGCCCGATGAAATACAGTTTCATGACCGCCTTTAGTTTGTCGTATGTAAAACTGTTTTTTGAGCCACCCCTGGTGGCTCTGAACTCGAGAAAGGTCTGTTGGCTCCTTACAAAAAGAGTGTATTCAAGTGCATAGCCACAAAATTGCGTGCAAAGATGGAAACATTTTCAGAAAACTGCCGCTGCACGTCTGCCCGAAAAAATAAATCCCTTTTCCTGCATGCATCGCTACATTGCAGTGAAATAGCAGACTGCTGAGAAATCCAGTTGACCTTTTGGCAAATTACCCAAGCGCCAAGGAGAGTGCCGGGAGCATGGGCACATGCCCTGCACATGCTCACCTTATCCGTACAAAAGATCAGAAGTAAATACCCAAAACAAAGCATGGGCAATGTGTCATTTGTTTTAGATTTTTGCTTTAGAAGAGTTGCTGCTGAGATGCCAGCACATGCGGGGCGCGTAATCGTGCTTGTGTCGTTTGGTGCCTGGCTAATTTAACAAGTGGTCTACTCATCTCGTCGAATTCACCGCTGCCCTCTTGAGAGAGTTACGTCATACTTGTTGTTGATTTTGGAGTCCGAAATTACTGGAGATTCGAGAAGGCATTGCAGGAGGCTTTGCTTTGATGTGTTCACTTCAGGACTTAAATACCAGATGCTTGAAAAGTTTACTACACAGGGTTTAAATATGTGCCACAGTTCCTTTACCAGCTTGTGGCACAGGTTGGTGCAAGACATTACCTCTGTGCAGATGTGATGTGCGCTATAGTCGGTGACTCGCTCGCTGCCCTCTGCTAGGTTTTGACTGCACGTGTTAATGCGGAAAGCTGTGGAGTGTCTACTGAATTCTTAAACCTTTCACTGACGTTAAGTATTTGCCCATGAGTGCTGCAGCGAAGGAGTGAGAGAGCATGTGTCTAGATCAGGCCATCTTCAAACGATGCAGATTTCAAACGGCTGCGGTTCAAAATCGTTTGTCAGCCATGCACCTTTCTTGTAGCTATTTGTTATGCAAGTGGCTCTTGCGTCTGATTAGCAAATCAAGTACCACATTTTCCGGTCTATATGTCGTGCCGATCGCACCAATCTGTATTTCGCGCTTAGTATACACCATAGGATACGGTAGTCTGTCCTCAAGTGAAAGCAGCGGCACAGTGCAGGGGGATTGTTTTTGGTGTTGGAACTTTGGGATGTAATGCCCCACAAACCCGTTTTGTGTTTCAGAGCGCTGTTTTCTGAAACAGGTTCTCTATGACCACGGAGAGCAAGTTACACAAAAGTGTGTGCAGTGCAACTGCAGCGTAAGTAAACTCTTCTTTCTTTTCTTTTTTTTTTCTTCGCAGTTTGACGGGGAAAAGATGGCATTCATACTACCAGACTCGTTTGAAAGATTTCTACTATGCTGCCGCATTTGAATCTTTAGGTGTTGTTCCTACACATAAGCACGCTGGCAAGCTGTTTTATTTTTTTATATACTTTTGCATTCTTTATGCCAGGGGTTTCTAAACTTCTTGGCTAAAGGGACGGACTAGCGATCTGTCGTAGTCTCCAGGGCCAGAAAAATAGAGTAACTATAAAAGAGAAAGACTAAGCAAAAAACTGAAAGGAATATTAAAGTATTAAAAGAAAAAAAAACCTGAGGTGGATAACTACATATACTTCATATTAAAATTTAATATTCAATTAATATGACATTACACAGCACTTGCGACCAATAAAACTCGCCAGGCATAAATCAAAGCGCGAAACTGGCACGTTCGCGCAGTGCTGAAGACTGAGTGATAAAACTAATGCTGACAGCATGCAATAGTCGTGACAGAAAACACAGATGTATTGTACTTCAGAACGCAATGGAATTTTACCATAGTTGCATAGACGCGAAGCAGGGGACTAAGAATGGTAATGCTAGTGACGGCAATGTTCAACTGATAATACGACAAGAGGGACCTGCATTACGATGCAGTTTCGCTCATTCCGTCTGGTATCTTAGTTTGCGTAGCCGGCCCGCAGACCAGGGTTTCGAGTCCCCTGCTTTGTGCAAACAACCTTTGAGATCAATGTGCAGGTCACTCAGTATTTTATATATACTGGCTCCGGCTTTTGCTTTCTTTGTTCTTTGGGAGTGCAGTATGGATAGGAATGCCTAAATGGGATAAAGGCAGGTTTTTGGGAGGTTTTTTGTACGGTTTGTAGGATGGATTTGATAGCTAAGTTGATCTTGCTGAAGAATTTTGTCAGGTGGCTTTGAGGGGAAGTGAACTGCAGTAAATGGTGTGCTTGTTCACGAATGAACCAAAAAATGCTACAATACAATCGGAGGTTAGAGGAATTGTCTGGTAAAATTTTGTCTTTCAGAAAACGACCAAATTACATAACCATTGCTTTTAGGACTAGCAGCCTCACAATTTCAGAATATTTAATCTTCCGCCGCACAAGTCATTCAATTTTAAACAGCTGCAATACATGCGGCGTTTTCGTTGGCAACGGCTGAGGCTTCGACGTAACATTGTGCAAAGAGGGCCACGACAGATCTTGACTACTGTCTCAGTAAAATAATTTCGTTCTAAGAAAGACAAGATTTACGGTATTGAGGGGAGCTCAATTCTTCGACGATTATTTTTGTATGCACCACCAACCATGTTGATCAAAACCGGAAACAAGTCTACGCCCGCAACTCGGACGTTACCACGCCCAATGTGACGTCACGACAGGACCAGCCCTGCGTACTTGCGAAATTCGGCGTCAAGTTTCGTGTTGATGTTCGTAATTGATTTAACGAATAGTATTGGGGTGCCCTTTAATGAAATAAATATCACACCTGACTGTATTTAGACCCGCCCTACGTGACCAGCGCAAATACTTCGTGACTTCCGGATATCACCGGTTTCTCGATTGAGTCATAGTACAGATACTTTTTTTGAACTGAAACCAGATTGTGTTTGGATGTTTTTCGGCTTCACGTATCTGCTCTTGCATAACTATGGCTGGCTGAATGCTGGATAGTCTACATGTTTTCTGCCATTCTTACTGGCTTCTAATTTTTGAACTTTTCAAACTTTAGTGTAAAGTTCACATGATTCTCCAAATCTTGCAGGACGGACAAATGACATGCCGTAGGATTGACCAGAAGACATGCCCAGCTTTGACATGCCCCGAATCTCAAAGGTTCAGCGTGCCAGGGGAATGCTGCATGTTTTGTCCAGGTGTGTCTGTCTATACGTCCTTCTCTACGCGTCGTCATCAACATTCTTTGTTTTTGGTTGCCGTAAACCATCGGCTGTCTATAATCTAACAATCTATAGCCGTACTCGTAAGTATATATGCCTCCCAACAAAATGGCCTTGTTAGAAAGTCTAAAATTTGTCTAGATTATTCTCTTTCAACCTTGCAGTTCTGAAATTTACTCAATGATCTCTTTGTATAAAAAGCCATGCTTTTTTATTTTGAAGTCAGCCAAGTAAATCTGAGAACTTCTCTCATTAAGAGTTTCCCTAATCTCACTTTTGTACACACAATACATCATTTTGTATTCCAGAGTTTGTACAAATGGTCACTTCTCCTCTCCCATTGACTAAATATGAGGATGTAAGGGGAAATATTTTTAACCCTACTAAAATATTAAACTGCAGGTCTAAAAAGAAAGAAAGAAAAGCGATTGTCAATGCTTTTTTTAGTTTGAAAGACATTCACGTCTGTTGCGTGTTGGTCCCTTGTCTGAACATTGCGTCTTCCAAACACTTAATATCTTCTCTGGGTTTGATTTTAAATCGTGGGTGTTGTCGTTGTCCCGTGCAGGCGTTGACTACTGTGGTCGGGGCCACGATTGTGACGTGAATGCAACCTGCATCAACCTCCAGACCAAGTATGCCTGCCAGTGCAACACTGGCTACAAGGGGAATGGCAGGTCCTGTGAGGGTACGTCAACTGGCCTACGCACCCCCTAACAGTGGAAAAGATCAAGTTTGGAGATTGAGTTCTCTCGTAAATTAGAGGTTAGACAGTGCAAGGTCGGTCTGCCATAGTATGGGGACATTGGTTCATGGTGTAGATCAAAAATTGAATCTGCGTAGTGCTACTACTTTCCCGGAGTCTTCAGCCTGGATCACACTGGGGTGATACTAGTGTTCACTCCGTGTGCTCCGAGCTGAGGTTCTCTTTGTCCTACAACTAGCTTTTTCTATATTGCTGGATAATGCCCTAGCTCACTTGACTGTGGCATGTCAAAGTATGACTCTTTTTAAGGAGACCTAAACTGAGGCATTGGGAGTAGTAGCCATGATGGTTTGGAATGTAGGGGCTTGATTATTTTGCTAACAGTAATCCGTTTCTCCACATTACATCGTAGCGCTCTTCCAAGTGTGCACATATGCTTGGAAAAAATTTTTTTTCAGGTAGACTTTATCTTTTTTTGTTGTTTCGAGCTTTGTTTATTTGTCTCTTGCCTCTGGACGCTTCCACATTCTGTTTTGTTATATCAACATTATTTTGGTCGCTATGCACAAGTCCTTACACCCAGGGACCTGGGGTTCCCTAAACCCTCACATTTTCTTGACCGTACCCAGCCTTAAGTAAAGTATTCTTTTGGTCAAGCACTATTTTACAGAGCCTAAGTCATAGATTGAAGCGTAACGCTGTGCCAAACACTCTCTAGTATCTGCGTCATTGTTTACAAAGTCTGTGTGCTCCTGCACTGCTTTGCAAGCCAACACCGATACCAGGGAGCGTTCCTCGACTAGTGAGAGGTCTTGTTCCATTTCCCGTGGGAGTGCGTTTACGCTTACACTTCCGCGGTTCCTCGCAGACGTGGACGAATGCCTGAAAGAGGGAGGATTTGACGGCCACCACTGCCAAGAGAGTACTCGCTGCGTGAATACGCCTGGTGCCTACACCTGCGAATGCCTGCCAGGATTTCGCAGGGTCGATGCCTACAACTGCGAAGGTATGTGCCGCGGGTCTCCCGCCGACCGCGGAAACCCGGGAGTTTCTTAGAGAGGCTTAAATAGGCTGGGGGAAGCGTCTGGAAATCGAGACCGGAGGGGTATGCACTACCGGGATACTCAACAGGAATTTGCGCTCGCACAACAATTTTCTACCAGCTATATAAATATCTGTAGCGTTTGGAGGGCTAGCTCTTGGCACTTTTGCGTTTCTGCCCGGGTTCACAGTGTTTACGACATTTGGTTTCCAAAGCCCGCGCTGGGACGGTGACGAGTCCTAAAGGTTAGTTTTGACGTTACACTTGGGAGTCCCACGATACCATCGCGTGGTAGAGGAGCTATGAATGCTATGCATCTAGAGTGCCTTTCGGATATATAGAAGACACTGGCAGTCTGTTGTTTTATGAATGTGGGCAGAATTGGAAGACGCATTGCATAGTTTTTAATGTTCCAGCGCAGCTGCCAGTCAGTTAAGAGAGTATACCAATACGCAGGTCGCCCCTCAGCCCCAGAGCTTCAAAACAACATTTTTCATTTTGAGATGAACCCAGATGAGGGGTCACTTGAATATGCTGTACTGCAAGCTACGAAGCACGGAAAGATTCGAATATAGAATTGCAATTGTCGACGGTGCACTCGACGAGTTTTCGCAGCTGGCTGCTTGTGTTGTGGAGTTCTTTTTGCCTGAATTGTGCGATGCAAGAGAGCGAGGCATATTTGTTTTGTTGGAGATTCATAAGGAGCATGCAAAATGGTGATCAATGGTGCTCAGACAATATGATCAGAGGGTGTGAGCAAAGGTCACAAGGACTTGTGATATGTCAGAATTCGCTTAATTACCTAAGCATAGGCATGCATTTTTTTCATCACATCACCTTGATCCAAAAGTAAGCTTGTGGCTAGATATAAAAGAAAATACCTTTCTTTTGATAGGTGACGCATAAAAGTTTCGAACCCAATTGTGAACAGGAGCAGGGTTGTGATACTTCTATACCAAAGTTCACACTAGTTTGTGAAAGTATTGATTTGGAAACTATAGTCTGCTGCAAGTTTAGGCTAGCAGGACAAGTCCCTCGTACAAAGCTTTTTGCTTGCCATGATTGGTGGTGTCCTCTCCACTCGCCACCTCTCGAGCATTTGCTCTGCTAAACTGGAAGATGGGAGGGCTTTGTGGAAAGAGCTTGACCCTAGCTGCAACAGACTATAGTAGCGATAGATAATTCATTTGGCTAGCTTCACACCATCGTAACTTAATATTGCTACATGCTGTAGAAGAAACAAGAGGAATATGTTGTGCATACCTAACCTTAATATTGTCAGAGGCTGTAGAAAATACAATTGGATGTTATGCAATTATGATGCAGGGATCCAAAAACAAGAGTAGTACCACCACAAGGATTGGCAGTCATATCGTCCCTCTATTTTCTGCAGCCTTTCTAAGATAACATAGTAGGAGGCACTATACTTAAATCTGCGTCCCCTGTCCGCTGACCCTGTGAATGACGCATCACTCTGCCACGCCTTCGCAGAACATGACGAGTGCGCTAGCAATGAACACAACTGCCATAAGGATGCAAGGTGCATCAACACAATGGGAAGCTACAAGTGTGAATGTCTCCCAGGCTACCGTGGCGACGGTATTACCTGTGAACGTGAGTATCAACGACTTTCGCAATAAAAAGCGTCTTTGTGGTCGGCTTTTCACAGTTAGCGATGTGCTCACTAAGACGTCTTTAGTGGAATAAATTCTGCTTGCATTGACGGAAATAACAGCAATGTCAGACTCCCATCTTTGACGGCGTTGGTTTAAGAATGCGACAACTCCAAACTTTCCCCAAACTTTTTACACCCGTTATCAATCCTGCCGTTCACAACCGATGACACGTAGCCAGGATCACAACTCATGATGCCGTGATGAGACAATTTCTGGTTGCAACGTCACGGATAGGAACTATAGAAGGCTCCACCAAAACGTTTTAGCACCAATACTAACATGGATGTCCTGGATATAATTCTAGCATGAATGAAAGGAGTTGATTTTGAGTGTTGTTGTGAAAGTAAATGCAAGATCTTGGGGATGGTGTGTTAAAACAACTACAGGCATCTGGCATGTCCTAATGAAAAGCTGAGGATTAGTTCGGACTGCCTGGGGGTCTTTGGCGTGCCGCCGAAATTTCTGACATGCTCTCAGTCATATTATAAGCTTGGGGATTGGTAGCCTAAACTTGAATCCACTGACGTAGCCTACTGCCTGAGGTCCTTTTATAAATTTTGTCAATTACTGGTCGTGGCGCTGCTGTGAATTTCAACAGTTGAGTTGTGTAGGAACCAATTGCATTGGGCAATTTGGGCTGTTTTTTTTTAAAACTTGCAGAGTTTGGCAACTACAACTGGGAGTTTGGCAACAGTGCCATTGAACAGCTACTGTACAACTGGGAGAGAACATAACAACTACAACTGGGAGGCTGGCAACAGTGCCAGGTTGAATTATTCATGTGCTAGAAAGCGTAGGGCATCTCTCTACGAAATGGTACCCAACTTGAATTTTGTGCCGTTATCAAGCTGGCTAGACTTGTTAATGCTTTCCCATCCGCCAAAGCTCTGGCTCCGCATCCTCTTATGTCACCGTGTTGAGTGCTTTCTTCTACTCTCCTTCTTGCACTGAGGAGAAGCAGTACATAGAGGAGGAAGCATTCAGCTGTTTGCAAAAATTGTCAACATTTTTCGGTCTCTTTAGTTTTGGTGCTCACAAAGTGTCTACCCAATTCTACTGTTTGTATTTAAATTTTAGGCCAAGATTACGCTGTTATTTTGTAACCATAACCTGACCCTTCGACATCTTCCAATGTCCCTTATGTCTTTTCAGCCATTCGCCCCGTGCTCTAGCTGCAGTCCCTGTACGCTTCATGTCCTAGCTAGTCATTCTAATGATCAGCTGGAGTGACTAGAAAAGTTGACAGTTGTGCAGGTGTGAAGAGACATTTGTACAGCCTTTGTTTTATTGTTAGTTCCTTGCCTTGCAGCCATATGCAATCAGACCTGCCTAAATGGTGGAAAATGCGCTGCCCCCAACGTTTGCAATTGCCGTCGCGGTTACAAGGGAAGCAGCTGTGAAATTGGTGAGTTGTTGAGGGCTCCGACTTCCACGTTTTGTTTCCCTGAAATGGTAATAGCTTGAGCTTGTTCAAGACGTGCACTGCTAGTGCCTCTCATGGTGTGACTAGACATGCAATAGTGAGTGCATGTGGTTTGTGCTTGGAATAGGGGCTAACGTTGTGCTTTCTAATTTTGAAGAGATAAATTTGTTACTAAAGTTTTCGTGATGAGCTGGCATCTGGGTGCTATGACATCTCCCATATGGATTCCTAATCTGTGTAATGAGGTAAAATATGCAAGCTTTTTGCAAAATGAAAATAGGCTTCATATGGTTCCCTGATAAATTACGCAGTGAATATGTAAATAATAAGTTGACTAGTGGTCGTGGAAGGGACTTGAGACATATTTCAGCGAGCATTAAGTTGGTGTCGGTTCGATAATCAACCAAAGGCAGCATATCCCACATCGTTGTTTTTTTGTTGCTGTTTTTTGTTCTGATAGTATTTATAGTTTGTTATACTCTTGATAGGGTGACCAGACGTCCCGTTTTGGCCGGGACAGTCCCGTTTCTGAGGTCCGCTTCTGCCGTCCCGTCTTTTTGTCCCAATAAGGAATCGTTTCCCGTTTTCGCAGGAGTGCATAGTTTCGAAATTGGCACCAAACCGAAACTATGCCTACTCGTTACAAGTATATCTCACAATGGCTATACGCGCGACGCTAAACTTGGTGGGTCTGGTATAAAACGAATGGTTACCAAAAGCTTCAATTTGCAATAAAAAACAGGGAAAAGGTAGCGTAGATTAGTGGTAAGGTGCCTGCTTCATTCGCAGCGGACACAGGTTCAATCCAGAGACCGTGCTAACTTTATATTTTTTTCGAACATTTTTGTTGTGCATTTGGCAATATTTACATTTATTTTTTACAATGAACACTGAAGAAGAAAAAAAACTACTAATCTTGTCGACGAAACATTGCTGAACTAAATAGAATGCGACTCCCTTTCCGGCGGCTTGGGTTAGCTTGGCTTGCTGGTTGTACGGTGGGGCCAAGTGGGTTGATAGTTTTTTAATGTGCAGCCGCATACTATCGTCGAGAAGCGGCGTAGACGCAGGCGGGATATATTTACCCAGAGAGTAAAGTTTAGTGCGGTATGATGACGTTTTGAAATAAAGACAGTTATTTCATTAAATTGTTTCTTCTAATCTCAATCTCTAAGACAATGAAACCCCCCCCCCCCCCCCCCCCCGTTTTCTACCTTGAGGAATATGGTCACCCTAACTCTTGACTAACTATGCAATGAGTTATGCATGAACCAATTTTTTATGCTCAGGTGATCGCTATCACCAAACATTATAGAAACGCAGTAATCCCTCGTTATGAAGAAATCACCGAAATGCATGCATTTTTAACTGCATTATTCCAAGCGTGTCGGCAGCCGACCACGCTCATTACGAAAGCCGCTGTGCCGAAAGCATGCAAGCCTACGTGGAGGTGCACAAAGACCCTTGCGTTCCCTCCCCCTTCTCCGCCAAGGCAAAAGCATACTGGGAAAATAGTGTGAACGGGTGACAGAGGGCAGAGCGCAGAGCTGGCAAGGCACAGCTGCCGAAAAGTGGACGCGGGCGGGGAGCGACGTCAACGTTCCGACGCTACTCTCGGCGGCTGACGCTGCACGACTATTGTCTGAATCTTGTAAAGGGAGCGATGGAGCCCAGAGGGGATCATCCCTTTGGGAGCCCCCGACGCTTGCACCTATGCATGTGCGCCTGCGGCGTAATACGCGCACATCTGCATCGTATGGGAGATTGGGAGTGTTTGCCTAAAACCGCTTAGATCTGCATGGTTGAGTAAAGGGCCGGCCCAAGTCCATAATCGCCAAAAAATTAGACATTCCGGTATCGGCTGTTTGACACTGTCCACCATTTTGCAGAACAAGCAAAGCATATTGGAGGGGTTCGAGAGGTTTCTCATGTAGGAGAAAGCGCGCCTGCAACCCGAAGATGAGATTACCAACTGCTTTGTGCACATCGAATTATCTATTGTGAGCTTGCTTGCCGAGCCAGCACACGGTTTCCATAGCTGCTACAATCTCTGCAGGAGTTTGTGAAAACGTGTTGGCAAAGCCACGAGGATAACTTTGATTCGTGTGCGCTTGTCAATGTGGACATTCTTGTTGTTGCCCCTGCCACGGATGCTGCGAACGTAGACCTTGCTTGCAACCAGGGTAAACGCGAAGTGACGTCGGAGAGGCACCTCGGGAAACGTTGACGACTGCAGAGACGCGAAACATCCTATGGCTGCTTTGAAACAAAGTGGAGTGCAGCGGCAGTGAAAGCGTTCTTGTGATGCCTGGAGCAGTTCGAGGAGAACTGATGCCTGAATAAAATCATCGGCAAACTCCATTTAATTATATTTTTACTCGTTAAAGCTGCCTTGAGAAGTTCATAACCAAGGTTTGTTTGATTAAATATACGGTCAGAGTTGCGCAGTGTTCCCAACCATCTTCAGAGCTGCTGGCAGTGTTTTCTTTTTAGCTCTATCGCTTTTATCAAATTATTGCTTATATCATATTTTTTTGCCGTCCCGTTGACTACCTTGTAATGAGGGATTACTGTATATCGGTAGGGCTGCCAAAGGCAAAACACTGCTTCGTATCGCATGTTTATTAAACTGCATCCTTGACTTTTTGTGCAGACGTAAATGAATGCTCGGAGAACGTTCACCAGTGTCACAAAAACTCCAACTGCATCAACATGCCCGGCTGGTATTACTGCGAGTGCCACAGGGGCTTCCAGAGCAATAAAGACGACGACTTTGGTGCTTCGTGCGAAGGTATGTTAAGCTTGAAAACGTTGTGTGTGGATGGATGGAATTGGCAGTACCTTCTGTACCGGGCAGTAGCTTGTGCCACCTTGCCTCGCAGCTCCTGCAGTAGAAACATGCGAGATGCGAACGGGATAAGAGAAGCTGGTCTCACAAGGAAACCTTGATGTCTATTGAAAACTGCACTAAGCCTTCGACGGTTGGTTGTCTGTAGACAGGAGCCCATTTTATTTGTTTGGTTCTTTTTTTATTGGCAACTTGTACAGTCTAAGCTCGTTATAACAGACCTGGTTACAACAGACATTTGGGTTTAACATACCGATCTGTGAAGTTCGGTTGGTCTTCCTCTATGCACCTTTGACTCAACTTCATAGCTGCATTCAAAATACTCCTTTTAAAACAGACCAAAATCTTGGTCAAAATCAAGGTCTGTTATAACGAGCTTAGACTGTATGACCAAAAGCATTGTTTTGATCAGTCTTCCATGATTAGCCAAACACTCATTATGACGTCTTGAACAGGATTAATTCTGTTTTCATTGATGAAGATAGGCGTAATGTCAGACTATCAACTCTAATGGTATTGGTATAAGAAATGATGACTCCAAGGTTTCACTGTGTTAATTTCTAGACATATCATCGAAACTTGTTCTTTGTAACTGATAATCCTGGTCATCACGAGGTAGGAACCATAAGAAGGTATCGCCAAAACATTTTGTTGCCTATAGTTCGTGGTTAGATGGCATATATTAATAATCAAGTGACAATTGAATGAGGATATTGAAGTCCAAACAAATCACGATGGGAGTTCAAGAGGGTACGAATAAAAAAACTAATTTGAGGAAAAAAGAACATTTTGGAGGGAGGTATATTTTTCCGTGCTTACAACAAATGGTACCCTATGCCAAAAATCAAAATTGTTAATCGCACTATACTTTTTGTTGAGTTGTTAGGAGTGACACAATGGCAAGTTTCAGCTGTGCTCACTTTTTGGTTGCAGACATTGACGAATGCAGTCTGGGAACTCATACCTGCCACAGCACTGCGACCTGCATCAACCTGGAAGGCAGCTTTCAGTGCATCTGTGCAGACAACGCTACCTGTTCATTCAGTAAGTTTGACTAACCTACCTTTGTACACTGTGACATAGCACAAGCGCACGTTAGTGCTTTTTCCCTCATTTTCTTAGCTAGGCTATGGGCAAACACCAAATTCTATGACCTATGGTAGTGGCTAAGATTGGGAACATTCCACCATATAGCTGATTTTTCTAGTGACGTTTCACTTGCAACGGAACTAAACGCAGATAGCCTGTAAACTGTGTTGCAATCTAGCTTTCTGGAAGTACCCAGATCAATAGGAAAGCTTAGTCACCCCACACACAGTGCCTTGTTTGAAAGTTTAAGAAGCAAGGTGTCAACAGAAAGGCTGTTGCCCTGATCTAACAGTGGTGCATGAGGCGTCGGTTGTTTTAACCACTGCCCCTCAAAACTAGACCCAACAGAACTGAATGCTCAAAACTGTGTTCCTACTACAAATAGGGAAAAAAAAAATGACCGCATCTCCCTGTGGTGAATGATGTTGATTGGGGCGAAGCTCTGGTGGTGCTTGTCTGCATAGACGCTGAGCCGCAGCGTGCCGAGCCTTTCGTTCGTTTTCATCCATGTCAAAAAGAGAATGCGTGGTATGGAGCGGGGTTATATATGCATTTGAGCATTTGACCGCAGCGCCCTCTCCTGTATAGACATTGAGTGGCTACATGCAACGTTTCATCCATGACATCTCCAGCTCTTGAGTTACTACCACATCTCAGAGCCCCCTACTTGTCCCGCAGTCGTGGCCAAGTGCTTAAAGGGGCGGTGCAACGATTTTCGGACTTTGGTCAAAGATTTCTGGAAGTTGCCCCCTGACACTTCTGAAGTAGAGAACAGAAAACTGATTTCGCCTGCGTGTCCTAGTTTTTGCGTAAAAAAAAGATAAAGATTGGTATTTCGGGCACCCCTCAACTCACTCCCAGTCTTCAGGGTCACACCTGGTCGCACTCCCAGTGACGTCATTCGGAGTGCCGTGTAGCTTCCCGTGTGCTATCTCGGAGGACGCTTCCCCTCCCTCTCTCTGCGTACATTAGCGGGCGCTATGCTGCAGCTTAGAGCCGAGCGAGGTCACGTAATCTTTCCGTGGTAGTTCCTTCGGCTGCCACTTGGGGCTGCAGGTGGGGGAAAAAGCTCGACTTTTGCTTGGCGATTATGCAGCGGAATCGCGACATTTTTAATGAAAGAAGTGTTTTCTCTATCCTCTGGGACACGATAAACAACGTAAAAATGACGAGATGCAAATTCTTTTAATCATAAAATCGTTGCACCGCCCCTTTAAGGCGATGGACTAGAAATCCATTAGGGTCTCCCCGCACAGGTTCGAAAACTGTCGACTGCGCAAACATTTCTTTTTTTATCACGTGAGCTCACGAGCACGATCATGAGCACGAGCACTAGCAAGATCGATGTGAGCACTGACGCCGGACGGACAAGGCTAGACCCTGAGGAGCTTCGCCCCTAAAAAATTTGAAAGCTTGTTGCTTGTGGCAGTAACTGTTTCTGCCATCACACCTCTTTTAATGTTTACAGAACCATAAATACCCTATCTATTTGATTTTAAATACACGCTTCATCATCTTTTCTAGCAAGGTTTAAAGGGTGAGGTTGTCTCATCTGAAGGTACTCTCTGGATGTCGGCACAGAGGCAGTGGTTCGGTCTCCTGAATCAAACTTGCATGTGCGTTATAGTTTAGGAGGTCTGTAGGATCTCTCACTGCTTTATTGCACATTTTCAAGACTGGGAATTGATTCTTTGTTATACAGCAATCAGAGGGGATAACCTCATAATTAAGAAGTTTGAGAACATCCTCCTTAAGGGAGCACAATTTTCTAGTCTTCTCAGGCTCCGAAACATTATTGTGGTATGTCAGTTTCGACATAAAAGTATGGTATATGATGTTGATGTCCGTTGTAAACGTTGTTCGGTTAAACTCTCAGACTTGTGCCATATAGATTTCAATAAGCGTTGCGTATTAGATTGCATCGGGGTGTTCATTATAAATGTCATTTGAACTACCAAGTCCCGCAGACTTATTGGGGCACTTGGGTTTCAATGAGAGTTAGGTATATTACATCAGGGTCTTTGTCGTAAATGTTAATTGAATTGACTTTTACAGACTCGTTGTGGCATATAGATTTCAACAAACAAGAGGACAGCTAAGAACTTCTTACGAGTTGTAAATGCGAAAGCATTCTAGGCGTCGAAAGGAGCAAAAGCGGCCGCAGCGCCAGCAGGGAGTGCGGTGGTGCACCGTGCAGACAGCCCTGGCTCGCTGGTAAATGCTGCGCTGCTGGGTGAAGCGGCAGCGGGAGTGCGAAGCTTGGTGCGGCACCGGGAGTGCGTGACGACGCATCTGCGTTACTATGCTTTTCTTTGCGTTTTATTTCTGAGCATTCGTGCTTGATTTGATGACTCGCATTTAGGTGCCATTTCGCTCAGCCAGTGGGAATTTATGTGCCGTTACACTCAACCGAGGGAGCTAGGTGCTGTCTTCCGTGGTTACAGACAATGCCGGCTGCATTCCATGGGACAGTTAATGCTTTCGCATTAAACAGTTGCGTGCGTTCCGTCGGGGTCTTCGTTGCAAATGCTGTTCGGATTGACTCTCGCAGACTGTGATCACCTGGGGATGGAGCGAATCAACGGCGAGGTCTGGCCCATCGGACCGGGGTCTTGCACGACGTGCGCCTGTCGAAACGGCGTCGTGGACTGCCGCAAGGCGCGCTGCGACTGCTCCGACCCACGGACGGACCTGGAGTGCTGTCCGCAGTGCGACCGGTCCAGCTTCTGCGAGCATCAGGAGGCGCCCATCAAGTTCGCCAATGGAGAGCGCTGGATCTACCAGTGCCAGATTTGCGAGTGTCTGGTGAGATTGCTGATGGCGGCGTTTGCCACGATGCTGCAGCTTGCGCCCCTAGTCCAGGCGACGCGGGCAATCCGGCAGTCGTTCCTAGTTGGGGGACCATGCAAGCCGTCGGGGCTACTTGCGCCAGCGAATTGAGCCACCTGTGGGCCAATGGGACATTTTGTGGTACCATATTTAGGGGTGGGAGGGGGGTACTTTCGTAGGTTTTACTGACAAATGCACAAAAAGCCTGCATTAGGGTCGGGAACACTTTGGTGTCTAATACGTCACACTGACCGTTTTTGCGACCAGTGATGAAGCGAAGCGAATGAGGTGAGACGAGAGAACAGTGCACAAAGCTAAGCTTCACCGCTTTGCACCGGCGTCTTTTAGAAGTAGCCAACACGGAGGAGCACTTCAGTTAGCTCAGAAGTTTGCTGGGGTAGGCACTTGATACATCCTTCGCATTTAAAACATATAAAAAATAGCGAGGGGTCACTTATTGCAGCATGGGTGTACGCTCAACATTTTACGGTAGGAGTGTCGAATAGGAGCGTTCGCCTTGGTGATGCTATAGTAAATATCCAAAACAAGAAGCACGAAAGCATTGTGTGTCAATAAAATCTACTCTTTTAAGAGAGAAAAAAGGGCTGACACAGTGTGCTATGACTTCCTTTTTCGTTGAACGTGCCTTTAGGTATTCCCTCACCATTTTAACCTGGCCCCCCCAGTGATTCGTAGGTCTTTAAAGTTAAAGGCAGACATACACTTCGCGCTTTCCACTTCTGCGTGCCTCCTCCTTTCCTATATTCTCTCCACTTTGTACCTTGCCCCAACTTGGCTCCCCTCGCAGCTTAGGAGAGGGGAGCGCTAAGAGGATTGTCTTTCTTGCAGAAAACCGAGGTTGGGTACGTCTGCCTTTAAGGCAGGCTCGCACATGAATCTCACCACTTAGATAAAGCGAAGTCAGCTCTATCTCACTGGCGTGTGAAAGATGTGCAGTGTGGCAGCGTGCTTACCCGGCGTTCTCGCGACCTTGCGCAGTTTGGCGAGGTGGACTGCTGGAGCATGGAGTGCCCCCACGTGGCGTGCAGCAACCCTGTGCAGCGAGCCGGCGACTGCTGCCCGTACTGCGAGGACGACCCCTGCGACACTGGGGCCAACGGGACGAGGTCGCCCCGGGGCTGCACCTACATGGGGCGGCTGTACCAGACCGGGGAGAGGGTCCCCCTCGCGCAGGACCCTTGCACCAGCTGCAAGTGCTCGGTAAGGGGGAGGGGGCAGCCGGGGCGGACCCATAGGCACACGTTTGGGGACAGAGGCCGAAGTAGAGCGACGCATCGAGGTGGGCCGACTGGTTGCAGCTTTGTCGCCGTCATTATCATTTATTTTACAGCAGAGCTGTTGGGACTAGTTTCCCTAGTTTTGTGTCCGTGAACAAATCTCGACGCAAAACTCAGGACAGCGACCACCATCTATGAGGCTTTGAAGTGGATATTAAGGTGTTTTTTTTTATGAAACAGGCTTAATCTTGAGGTTTGCTGCATAAATTGAGTTTGTGCCATAAGAAGACAATCTTAAAAACCACTTTAGTTCCACTTTAAGAATACATAGGAGGCTTAGGGATACGCACTGGAAAGAAGTCGCCAGACTGATCAATGCGAAATAACTTTCATTATCTAATTTGGGTTGATGTCAATAGAAATGTGTTTATGTGCAGCTTATTACTTTACCAAAGTGTTGAGCCTATGTTTGAGGAATATTTTCATTTTTGTATTTTTGTGAACCAAAGTAACTATTTGAGCCATCGGGTAATTGATATTCTATTGAATTCTGAAAGGTGTATGTGCAGATATTGAGCCAATGTATAGTTTAACACAGTTCGGTAATATAGCACAAAGAATACTTATTCACAGTTGCTTGAAAACAGTGTTGATATCCTTGTGTTCTTATTTTTGCAGGCTACCGGTGAATTTTTCCATCTCGCCGCGATTTATTACACGCTGCCTCCAAGCTAACATTTTCATACTAATTCGACTAACTAAATTAACACTTACCCTTATACCATTGCAGAGCTCCCCAGGCGAAAATCAGTCCACTTCCAGCTGGATTATGGAACTGGAAATGAGGCATTCCAGCTGGATTCCAGCTGGGTCCAGTTGGATTCCAGCCGGGTCCAGCTGGAATGCCTCATTTCCAGTTCCATAATCCAGCTGGAAGTGGACTGATTTTCGCCTGGGTCTCCAGGTTGCCAGCAGTATGTCGAAGACCATTGCATGCCTTGATAACGAACCTCGTAGTCTGCCTTTTTTAGCAGTTGCCTTCATTTGCTGGTTTGAGTTCTTGCCCCCCTGCCCCCATTCCACTAAAAGAAGCGGCGAATGCTGGTCCTCGTGTAAAGGCCGCCTCGCACGTCTGCATTCTCTTGCGGTCACTCAACACACTGCCATGCTGGCCGCCATCCACACCCTAAAACACATCCGACTTCAGTACATATATCGACAATTTTTTACGCATCGTTCTTTCACTGTGGGCGGCACAAAATTCTGGGCAAGCAAAATTCTCGCGAATACCGCAAAACCTTCGGTTTTTTTATGCACGAGTCGGAAGTCGGCTACCCAGTTGGCGGCGCCGGCTTGTCGAGCGGTTACGAGAAAACGCAAACGTGCGAACCGGCCTTACGCTGTGCCCCTAATCCTCGCCGGCGATGTGTGTGTGTGTGCTCATGACGATTCCCTTCTAACTTATCCCATTCCAGGTTCCCATCTGTGAGCACTTGGTGAGCAATACGGGTTATAGCTTCCATCGGTAAAGCAACTTCACTATCTTGGCTTCCTCTTTTCTGCACTGGCATCTTTCCCTCGCATGGCCAGCACCTTGCACAAACACGGCGTTGCACCCAGACTAGACGAGAGTAGTTTTCGGCATTACTGCAGCAACTGCGGACTAGGATGACACAAGCTTCGATGTAAACGAGCATTCTTTATACATGCATTTGTGTAATCGGTACTGTAGGATGCGCTCAAAGCGGTCTGGGCTACCAGTCCTATGCAGGTTAAGTTACGTCTCAGCAGACAAGACATTGGACGCCATTGTAATGAAAACTCGCCTGTCGTGTTGTGAGCATTCTTCATTTTTGTTTAATTTTAAACTTTTAAGCTAATGGGTAACCATCTCTTTTTCTATGGTTGTGAGCTTCTTATCTTTAGTGTAGTGTCCTCGTTGTTTACGATTAGTCTTGCCCTAGCTCATCACAATTCGATGGTTGATTTGACGTCTACTATGTGCCTTGTACGTGTGGTATATGTGCGTACGCAAGATGTCAAAGCGATCAGAATTTTATTCATCAGCACTTGTAACTTTGAAATGTAGGCGCTTTGGATAGATATTATTTTATTCCTGCTTGAGTTTAACTTCATCTTAATGAAGTTAAACTTCGTCGAACCTGCAAGCATCCTGTTACTTTAAAAGCCAAGTTTGAACGAGCGAGTAAATTTTTTTGCATCACGCTGACAGTTTTTTTTTTGTTTTGTTTTTTGTGGGGGACAGTTTTAAATGTTTGAAATTACTGACTTTACGTAGATATTTTTCGTATTTTTAACCAATTACTGGTTTGATTATCTGCCCACTAACTAACAATGCTATGGAGGTTCTTGAAGCTTCCTCAGTCAATGGTAGGAAAGAAAAAGGCCAACAAGAGACGTAATTCAATTCGAAAGTTTTTATACACCAATGAAAATTTTGTACTGCAGGAAAGAGACAAACCGCCGATCTTTCAGACCGAAGAGCAGTTAATGAAGCACCTCGAGCGATATAAATTTCCGAAAAAAACCTGAAGAACAGTCAGTCCCTTCTTAACGATGATGCTGTGATGGTTCCCCCAACCGGAAACGGCTCGGAGCCCGTGTTTGTGCAATGGGCGCTGGCACGCCTCTGCATGTTTCTGCACCCGCTGTGTAGTGATATAATGGACTAACCGCTTGACCTCATTCATTGCTCAAGTTGTTTAAATTACTCCAGAGTCAAGCCCAGTGCATATTGGAGTACAGTCGCCGACCGATTTTTCAGACTCTCATTATTCCGACGTTCTCACCGAACCGTCACTCACCCCATGGAGTTAATGTATAACATTCACCGAAATTTCGGACGCCATGATGTTTATTGCTCGATATTTTGGACATAATTTGCGTGATTCCCTCAGTTTACAGCCACCGCAATAGCGCCGCGAGCCTAGTCACTGACATTTTGGTTGTTTTGATTTTGCCCTGGAGCCTCGATACCACGTCCTCTGCAGTAAACAAGTTGGGTTGAGGCTATAGTCGGCTTTTTCGGTTCGGCTATAGCCAACACGGCCACCGTCTGCTCATTCTTATGGCTCTTCCAGTTCTTCTCGTGGTCAGTGTTTTTCGAGTGCGACCGCGAGAAGAGCGGCCGTCTGCCGTTCTTGTGGTCTTTAAGGGGGGACATTGGCTAGAGATTCTAACTTCTGAACTACTCAAGTGATAGGAAGGAAATTTGCTGGGGAGATTTAACGTCAGATGTAGGTGTACTGTGCAAACTTTCAGCTCTCTAGGACAACTTTACTTACCTGCATAAGGTGTGTCACTTTTGTTAAGAAATCTATGATATGCAAATGAAGCTATTAAGCACCATTTTGATGGCTAGAATATAAAGTGGGGGATGTGGTACCTTGGGCTACCTATTTTTCTTTTAACTCAAATGTAAATATTTCAGGAAGAGTGATTACCTCAATATATGAGATGCTTATCTGTCCTGTGTCAATTTTTGTCAACAAAGTTTCTTTTCAATGAGGACTTGAATTTTAAACAAAATGAAGTAGATAGCCCGACTCCCCAGTAAATTTCAGTTCAGAAACATCTTAATTGTGGTATCGGAATACTTTTATCTTCGAGCAAAAGATTCCTTCGTATGAAATTTCTAGCCAGAGTTGGAACTAAGGAATATTCATTCAAACATTGAACTTCTGTACTTTTTTTACTGGCTCACAATGTGTTGAAAATATTTTATTTCAACGTAACTATTTGTTGTATGGCTATCAAATTTAGTGTAAGGGTGTAAATTAGTTTCTTAAACCAAAAACCTCAAAATTGAAAAATGAATTTTTTTAAATATATTTTAAATTTAGGCCCCCATTGACGGGATGCTGAATCGAAAACCGAATTTCAGAAAACAACCCAGAATCGATAGGCAGAACGCTACGAATCCCAAAACGTCGCTCATAAAGCAGTATTTCCAATGGACTGTCGTATATTTGTAAAAGAAGAGCGCACTCGCACAAGGCCAAAAGGCGCGTGACCTCGCGATTCTCGTTTGACTCCGCGAGGGCGCGGAGAGGAAAGAAAGGGAGCAAGGCCATTTCTCCTCCTTCTCAACTTTTCTGCGATAAGCTGACGTCAACATTCTTCCTCATTCGCTCCTTTATTTTCCAGAAAATACTGTCATCCGCTCGAGATATAGCTGTACGAGTGATGTTTCTAGGTTTATGGCGCCCTTTTGAATACTACTGCAAGCTTATTTTCTGAAATTCGAATTTCGTTTCAGCATCTCTTTAAGCGCGAAAATTTTTTGCCGATAGGCTTAGCATTGAAGTGAGCTTGGTGGACTAACTGTCTACAAATAGTGCCAAATGGTGCCAACTTCAACTTCGCTGTTTGTGTTAACAAAGTCGCCGACAAAGCGCAGCATCGTGATCAAACAGATCAACAAACAAATGAAAAGTGAACAATATAAAGCAGAAGTTGCATGGGAACTTAAAAATGACATCAAGCAAGTGGAAAGTGGCCAATACGCAGCGGAATATGCACAGAAATTTGATATTTTGGCTGAAATTGACTTTTCGGACCGCTTGATTATTTTGACGATTTCGGGGTCCCCTCAGAGTCCGAAAGATCGGTAGGCGACTTTACTATAAAGTTACTGACGGGGCAAAAACGTCGGGGGTCTCGCTCTCGGATGTCTGTCCTCCTGTACAAACTCGTTGCCTTCTGTCATGCTTCGGCTGTGCGTATGAGACGCCCAAAAAGTTGTCGAAGATAGGTAGCTTTTGTTCCAGCTTCGGCCGATACACAGCAAAGCTTAAGGAATCGGCCCAATTGCTCAAGCTTTTCCAAGGCTAGCAGATGAAACAAAGCATTGCCAGTGCTAACACTCTGCTGGAGCTCAATAGCACCAAGAGAGTGGAATCTCCAAGTGCTTGCGAGTTTGCCTGGCAGCCCTTTCTTTTGGAATGTATATACATAAGATCCTCGCTTGTGTCTTTTCAATCAAGCGAGCCATCGTATGCATCTGGTTTTTTTTCGTTGCAATCTGCACAGCATTGAGGTAATTGAGCCATCGTATGCATCTGGTTTTTTCATTCTTCAGGTTGCAGGTCGTTCTTGACACTGCAACGGTAGAAACTGTCGTGGCGTACTTGGGCTTACAGTGGAAAGAAACCTGAATTTTATTACACTTTCATTATAGTAGTTCTCGTTAGTCAAGACATGGCGAGAAAGTTTCACTGCATACCTGCGTGGGAATCCAGTAGTGAGAGCACGCTCCTG
This sequence comes from Ixodes scapularis, assembly GCF_016920785.2. Taxonomy (NCBI): domain Eukaryota; kingdom Metazoa; phylum Arthropoda; class Arachnida; order Ixodida; family Ixodidae; genus Ixodes; species Ixodes scapularis. The sequence goes on along the minus strand of NW_024609879.1, from coordinate 133,341,407 downwards.
CAGTGCAAAGTGCGTACCTGCCAAGTCTCCCCGATTACCCGGGAAACTCCCGAATTTCGACCAATTTGTACGGTTGAACAATAGATCATTTGCTAAATCCCCCAAGCACCCCCAGCCCGCACCCAAGGAATTATGGGAACTGTGTTCTTTCAGCTCCCTAATGATCAGTAATTGCGACCAATTTCATGGTTACACAGTTTTGAGCGTAATTCGTAGTCACCCTGAACAAACGTCGTATAGAGCCCAAGGACCTGTCGTATCATTTTTAATATTGCTCGTCAATGTAAGCGTTTCTGACACTGTGCATGCGATCCACCTTTCAACCTGGCCGAGCTGCAGAAATCTCTTACAATATTATCATTCTCGTTATTCTTGTTTTAGCAGGAATTGCTTAAAAAGCCGCGAATTCACAACAACGTAAACCAGGATTTAGCTCGGAGTCAGCGGGTCTGTTTATAGCACTTTTAGTGTTTCTAACTTAGTATCGTTATCTTTGAAGCTGTACGAGAATGATAATAATGTAAAAGATTTCTGCAGTTCAGCTGGGTTGAAGGGTGGACAGCATGCGCAGTATCGAAAACTCTGACATTGACAAGAAATTTTAAGTGACATATATGACAGGACTTTGGGCTTTATAGGACGCTTGTTCAGGGTAACTCCGAATTACACTCAAAACTGTGTAACCATGTAATTGATCAAAATTACAGATCACTAGGAAGCTGAAGAAATACCGTTCCCATGATTCCTCGAGTGTGGGCTTGGGACGCTTGGGGGGATTTAGCAAATGATCTATTGACAAAAAATCAGCCTGAACACACAAATAACCCCTCCCCCGCCCCCTCTTCCCTCCTTTAAATAGCTTTTGCCGTCACAACAATTTGCAGCAATGATAGCGAGGCCCAGCCGTTTCTTGCTAGCCTAAGCAGTGTTGTCTTCATGTACATTCATTGTCAATATTTCTTTTTCAAAATCACACCTACCCCCCCCCCCCCCCCCTTTCCGCTTACAAATTCTCCCGGGTTTAGTTTCTCCGAACTTGGCAGGTATGACAGTGCTATTATCTGTCCTCGTTGGCTGTTGTCCCCGATTTTCATGTTTGCATTTCCTGTTATGAATAAGTGGGTCATCTTAAAACACTACCTAATGGACATAGTTCCTTCGGAACTATATGGAGAGTTGCAAGAGGTGGTGTCTGATTTCTGCTTTCTGTGGTAGAGAGTTTCTAAGTTAACTGAAGTGTCATTGGCAGTCAGGTTACGTAGCAAAAGCAAAAATAAACACCGCATGGAACCACGGACAACTTTTTCAAACAGATCCTTGTGTCGTCCCTTGCCTTGTTTGCTTATCCTTTTTATGTTTCTTGAGGTGGCCTATTACCTTTGACCCTCTGTTACAGTTCATCGAAGAATAACTAATTTATAATTTCAAACAAAGCAGTCATATATTATTGCACTCAGCTTTCTATATTGGACTATGAGAAGCATGCATGTGATATGGTAGAGAAATGCACATAATAAATTCCTGGATTGGAAGCAAATTTCTTTTATTGTAAGCCCATAATATTGCCATGTAACCCAACTTAGCTGTGCTGGCACGGGTTATGTGCCAACACGTTTCTGTTGTCTTATCATTGTCTCAAAGATAAGATCTGGACCATTTTATGCAGCTAGTGTACAAAAATCAAGTGTCTGTAATTATCCCCTCAAAAAACACATGCTTTTGTACTTTGTTTCAAATTTTATGTTTGATAGTCGCAGAGCTATGTAAAATACCGGGCAAGTGCCTGCCCAAAAGCTTTAGATAATCTTGAAAAAGGACACTCGTTAAGTTCTGTAGAAGTGCAGAAGGGGCACAAAGTAGTGTGGGCTTCACCACTTAGCACCGGCACACGTACGTAAAGCTTCATTACTTCGTATGGGCGTGCTCGGAGAAGCAGCAGACAGGAGGACCTTCTGGGTTAGCTACACTCCGTGTACTTTTAAGCATATGCTTCAAAGTCAATGAGCCCGTGCCCTGTAAGCCTGAGGGTGGAGCTCCTCAATTCAGAAACCTGGGGTGGGAACCTCATGTGTTCTTTGCTCGTTTTTCAAGCATTATAAAAGTGGTTACACATGCTCTGTATTTTATGGTGTGCATTCCCTGGGGATAGTCTGGTACAGAAGATTACAAAGGCATGCCTGCACTGTCTTGTCCTTGCCACGACACACGAAGTTACCCCGTTGCAGTCTTGCTAAATGCTCATCCTCTTCTCATTTCTCTCTTCTCGCCCCATTCAGGACGGGCAGCTCTGCTGCATGTACTCTACAAATTGCCTTGGCAATGCTAGCCTTGTGGCAGCACAAGGCACTCTTCACAACCGGGAGTCCATCTCCGAACAGGGCACGCGAAAACGTGCCGCAGGGGATGCATCCTGGAAGTCGCTCGGACACATCTCCGAATCGGAGATCGCTCGAAGAACGACAGCAACCACAGCAGCGGCGACAACGACGACGGCATCCCGCATAGCGCGACGCCATCGCCTTCTTTATGGACACAAGGCTCCATCTACAACTGCAAGGGTCTACAGGAGGACGCGTGTCTTGCAGAGGATGTCCAGGACTGGTCCTGGTGGACACTGAGGTTTAGGTCACTGGGGGACATGGGGGAATTAGGGACTTTGATTGTCCTCCTTCTGCACTGCCCTACAGCTTCTTTCCTGTGCATGACAGCTTCGGCCTGGCTGAGTTATCCTTAGCTCCAAATGCCATCTCCTGCCTTCTGTGTGAGTGAACAGTTCTCGAGCCCGGTCGTCGTCGCTTGTGTGCACCGAAGATACGCTCAAGAGATGAAGCCAGGATGATGATGACAGCGGCAACGACGGGCGACGTCTGCAGCCCGGTTATCCCCACCAAGAGGAAGCTTAGTGACGTGACAGTGCACCGCACATGGGTCGACTCACTTTAAGGATGTACATAGTCTCGTTTGTTGTTTTTCTGCGAACTGTGTGGGCGGAGTGTCTCTGAAAAGGTGTGCAGACATGTTACATGCGTGACCTGCGGTTGCCGAGGCGGCCTTCAGCCAGTCTCGATGCCCGTTCTGTAGATCCACCTTCTTTCCTTACTGACAGCCACTGCCATGTGCTTCTTACTACCTTGGCAAGATGTGGAGACGACTATCGGTTTGCGAGCGCATCTGCGTGCGTATTGGACGTCGCAGTTCATCTCCCTTTGCCTGCGATGACAGCGACAGTGCACGGTCCCGCTTGTTTTTACGCCAGGAGTTTTTTTTTTGTAAATAGTATGCGAGGCCCCCTGTCCCCTTGTTCCTCCTCAGTTTGCCACCAGCCCAACTTGTACTTAACTTATTTAACTTAGTAACTTATGAAAGTTGTTGCTTGTTCCCGTGTTGTTTTTTTCTTTTAAGTGTTTTGTGTGTTGCGAGTTTTTCTATCACACTTTATCCCATGCTCTCCTTGCCCTTTGGCCTCCCCTTTCGTAAGTTTTTTTGTTTTTTTCCCCCTAGATTCTCGTAGAACACGCCCAAAATCAAAAGTGAAGTAAGCGCATGCTGCAAGGTGCGGCCTCACAGCCTGTTCTTGTCGTTGCATAGTTTTCCCCAGATACCCGTGCAAAAGGCATTTTGAAGACGGTTGTTCCTATAGGCCCACAACAAAGAAAAATACAATATAGGTTCCCTAATACTCGCAGTTTGGAAAGAGAGAGAGAGGACGGTTTTCCTTAGTCACTTTTAGCGTGAAGTGTACATACTTGTGCGTGTTAGACATACTCCTAGGTATAACAGGCATGCAAAGGTCCAGTCTCACTGCCTTTTGGAAACATAGTAGCCGCGACGACTCATTGTGGCAGTCATGCTTGTCAACAGCTTTATGCAGAACCCAAACAGGCTTTCCGGAGTCGGCACATCCTTCTACTGCTGTCCTCCTTTTTGAATGTTATACAGCACGTTTTCTTCTGGCAGGCCGCTAGTCAAGTCAATTAGTCACACGAACGAAAAAAAATGAATCGGTCACGACAACTTCTACTAACGGGACGTGGAAGTGTATAAAAACCCGGTTAGTTTGTTGGGGAGCGGGAGTCTTGGCGTAGACATTCCAATGCCGATCCAAATGCAAGTGAACTCAGCGTTTTTTGGTGGCACAAAAGCTTTCGTCGTTCTGTATGTTCTCGGTGCGTGTGTGTGTGTCGTCGGGTGGTGCGTGCTACCACCTGCGGCGAGGCAACTGCAAATTTTCTCTCTGCGAGCTTGATCTCAAGTTGTGTGGTCGTGCGAATTTTGCTGACATTCCATGCTTGCTGGAAAAGAAATGTTCAAAACAAAAGCCTGTAAAGAGTAAAACAAACAAGAGTTTAGGGTAATTGTCACGCTTTGAACCTGAAAACACTTCTACCTGTATGCATGAGCATGTGCGATCTGCCGCAAAGCAAAAGTGGACCGCACCATGCGTGGAAGCCAAAGAATTGTTAGGGGTAATTTAAGAAAAAAAAAACATGCAAGATTACAATTATGAATATATATATAATGTATATTTACTTGTCTAGATGTATCTATAAACAAAGCGAATTCTTTATAGAAAAGAGGCCTTAGGATTCTGCTAATCACTGTTCTTTTCGAGGACTGGAAGGTAAAAAAAGTGTTGGAAAAAAAAAAAAAAACTTGTAAATAGATGTTTTCTAGTCTAATATCAACAGCGTTTCTGTGGATTTAGTGTTGCGGTAATTGATGCTTCGGTGATGATTCGCAGCGATACCTCATGTAACATCACTAGTATTGGGAGTAAAATTTTAGGCAGTTTTCTACTTGCCTTGTTTTTATAGTTGCTGTGTTCTTTCCTTTGTTCGATTGTTTTCGTTGGTTTTTGATTTTTTCCTCCGTTTTAGTCGGCCATTAGGTATCTCGATTCCTCGAAACATTCAAATTGGGAAAAATCTTGACTATTTGGAATGTCTTTAATATCTGTCCAGATCACTTGGGTACAAAATATTATGAACACTTTATATCTTGCACACATCTTTGTGTGCACAGAATAACGAAGCTCGCTCGAGGCTTTCAAACGTTTGGTCATCCACATGTCGCCTCAGATGAGACCCGCTGACTCTCTAATGTATTTGACATCCTCTTAATGTCAAGAAATTTGCTTCGAGTTCAGCTGCAGTCGTTTTAATTTTTGTTGGTCTCAACTTTGTTGACAAATTATTTCAATAGAACAGGTATGCATAAAATGTCTCCAAATCCATCTGCACTGGTTTGAAGGTATTGGCTAATGTAAAATAAATGAAGCTAGTCGTTTTTTTTTCTTGTATTTAAATAAAGGCATAATTTAAATAATTGTCTCATTATGAATCAATTCATCTCTAAAACGAAAAAGCTCAACCACTGCTGTGTTTTTCGTGCCGCGTGGATACTGCAGCGTTGAGAGCTCGATTGCTTCAACCAAAAGATTGCATTGAGATGAGCCTAGATGGCCCTGAGACACGTGAACACTTCCATCACTTTCATTCTGAGATATACCGCAGTGGATGCTGCAACCAGAGCTCTGGCTGCAACCAGGGACGGATCCAGAACTCTGTTTTGGGGGGAAGGAAGAGGGAGGGAGGGGCGGAAAATTTGTAAGGATACTATTCTCCCATTCTTTCTTGTGCACCGGGGGGATCCACCCATGTCAAATTGTTCTCCGAGGAGGGAGGGGGGTCGGCTTTGTTTGGGGGTGGGCGCCCCCCCCCCCCCCCTCTTGGATCCGCCCCTGGCTGCAACCGGTGTCTCCTGGAGTCTGTTACAACCGGGGGACTGATCCCTATGACAATAGACCTTATGCGAAATTGCACTGTGGTCTGACAACACTGAGAGCGTCGCCATTTTAATGTTGGCAAGTGTTGTCGGTACCGAAGCTCGGTGGAGGCATCGGAGACAGCCGTACGGGCAATGTGCAATGGCGCAGCAATTGTTTTCCAACTTGTGACCATATTATGTGGACGAACAGTTTAAACAACCTACTGCAACTGTCTGACAAAACACTCTGAGGCCTGTGCACGCTGGCGACAACCTCGTCGAAGCAGCGGACCTAGGGTGACCACCTGTCCCGCAACTCGCGGGACTGTCCCGCATTGAGGGCTCGTGTCCCGCGTCCCACAAGAAATTTCCAAATCTTCAAAATGTCCCACATTTGATACTGTCATAAGTTCACTCTGCAACTCATGGTGCTGCTGAACAACAGGGCACGTGGAAGCACGGAAGTTGTGGGTAATCGTGTGAATCACATGGGTGCGCCATTTTCTATCCGAGCATTGCGGGAAGCGACCGTCGGTTTTACAGTAGAATTGACGCGCATGCTCTGTTGTGCCTCTCCCCTTGCTGGCAAAATATTGTAAAAAAAAATTGCTCACCAAAATTTTAAATATAAGATAATGTAATTATTTTCATATCGCTGTGTCAATGCAAAAAAGTTGCCGTAGGTCGAAAAAGAACACAATGTTAAAAATTTGTGTCACTAAAAAAAAAAAACAATGTGCATCTACTTTCACGCATAACACTCGGAGGGCCAATCACCGCAACTTACGGAGGCAGCTCAGCGAATGATGGTGCCGAACGATATGTTTAGACCAGAAAACGCAGTCGGAGCGTCTCTCTTTTTTGGGGTTTCCACGTCTCTTGGGGTTCGGGCAAGCCAGCGGGCACGGAGAGAGTAACTAAATATCAGTGCGTCATATTTGAACCGGACGGCGCGGAAACCTCCTCCACCGACGAGGGCGACCCGCAATGCCGAAAGCGCGCAATACGTGACGACTTTAGTTCTGGGCTTACTACTGGTCGGAGTCGCTAAAAGCTTTTTTTAGTTGAAATACAAAATATAAGTGTCGCAAATCGTTTCAATTATGTATAAAAGTAGTTTTTGTTCGGTAACTTAGATCAGAAAAGAAACAAATGCAGTTTATAAAGTACGAAAACAAGAAAAGACTCGTCGACAAACCCGCCACCAAGCGGCGGAAAAAACGGCGCATACTAGAAAAGTCTAGTGGGATGCGGCTTTGACGAACAGCGAGCGTAGAAAGGTCCCGGATGTACGCGGCAGCGCTGCGGTCGTATACCGGCTTGGGGATCCGACCGGTTCCGAGCGTTCCGAAGGCTTTCAGCGCGGGCTTGGCTGGCGATTTGGCCATTTGGCGGTATGGCAGCGCGAAGTGGCTACCGTTCTGAACTGATCTTTACATGGTGTTTGCTGTCATTTGTGGCCAATGAAGTGTTATGCCAAATTAGTCTTTAATCGCGCAGCAAATGCAATGCGAGCTGCCCTGGCCGCCTACTTCATACAGCCTATCCAACACGTGCTTTAGTGGCGCCCTCTCGAGCCGTCGACACGGAGTGCGGCAGCCGTGAGCGCTCGATGAGCTCACTACTCCTTTAGTTCACGGCCACTCAAGCCAGGACCTGTGACGTCATGAAGGAGGTTATGTTTTGCTTGTTTTTGTAATTCTAATTTGTCTAACTTTTAAAATAAAGCGAAATTTGAGAAAAGAAAAGTTTGTTTAAGTTACTACGTTCAGTGCGCTCAGGTTCGGTGCAAATTAAAAACCAGTCAAATAGTTGTTGCAGGGCCCCCTTAAAGGGGTACGGAAACAAGAGTTGAAATATTTAAATTTCGTACGGAAATGAGTTAAGCATGACGGATAATAACCGTAAATCATAATCGCACGTTTGTATTTTGAACGGTGCACTCGAGCAAGTGCTAGAAGAGAAGCGAACGGAGAGCGCAATCTGTCGTGGGATAGCCGGCGCAAACAAAAACTATGGTGCCTGGAACGCGTCTCCGACTGGTGTGTTTAGCGTCCTATGCTGCCCATACATCAAAAGTGGTCCCCAAGTGGCAACAAATGACGTCACAGAAGCCGGAGTGTCATGCTAAAGAGGCTGTAGTGAGGGTGGGCGCAACTCAAAACCTGGAGAGCGTTTGCAATTTAATGGAGGCGCCTGAGGGAGAGGATTCGAGAAAGGATATGCGCCAGTGTTGCCTGCACGAGAGCAGGCGCCCGCTCTGTTGCAACTCTGTTGCTCCATGCGCCTTTCCTCCTCTCGCCTCCCATTGCAAGCAACGAGCGCCTTGGCGCAGCCTCTCTCGCTTCCTTCTCGCTCCGAGAATTGCAAACGTCGAGCGGAGAAAGCAAAGTTGCCAGACAAGCAGCAACGTCCAAGATGGCGGAATTTACCATTTTTCGCGTTAAAAAAATACTTAACCTATCGCAACAAAACTGGTGGCTAAGGAAAAGTAATCATTTATACCTTGTGTAAATTATTCAAGCACCTTAATGGGCTTTTATGACCCGAGTTAGGAAACAAAACGACCCTTTGCCCCATAGACTCCCAGCAAAATTTAGCAATTAAATGGCGTCCATGTCCCGTGATCGCCGATCTAGCAGTTGCACCCACCCTCACTTGAGCCTCCCTATGTCATGCTGTTCCACGTCGCGATCCTGACGGTTGGCCGTAGAAATGCTGGTGAAAAGCGCCAGCGAACGGGAGTGTCGCTGTCGTCACGACGTCCCAGGCGTCCCAACTTTCGACTGCTGTAGCTTCCGTGGACTGTCACAGTGGGGAGCGACCTGCAGCAGAACAGGCGTCTGCCACATCCACCACAGCTGCTGAGACACCACCAGGGTCGCGACCGGCGACAGCATGACACTTCTATGACGTCATCAGGCGGAAACTAAAGGGACCACTTTTTTGGGCGCCGTAAACACACCAGTCGGAGACGCGTTCCAGGCACCATACAAAAACAGAAAGAAAAGATTTCCCGCGTTCGTGGAGTAGCAAGGCAGGCGTGGTTATGAGCTTTGCCCTAGGTGGCGTTGTCAGCGTTGTGGTGGTGTAAATAGCGTCAGCGCGTTACGACCGAGCCGTTCAAAGTACCCGTTGGGTGACGAGCATGTGGCTGGCCCAGGGAGCACGAGCACGTAGCTTCCACAACACTGTCGCACATTTCAATATTTGTATTATTTTCAAGTTTATTTTCCGTTTGTTTTACTTTGGATATTATTTGCATAAACATTTCGCAGACTGACCTCGCACCTGTGAATATTGGTGCCAATGATTCGGGAGTCCCGATTCGGTTCTTATATATTTCTGAGCCATAGTAATTTCAACTCAATGTAATAAATTTACAATACAATGACGTTTGTATGGGAATGCGGTCGTATTAGCGCGTGCGAATTTGAATTTTATATTAACACTTGCCAAAATATTCCTATATCAATAATAATAAATTAGTTCAAATGCTGGAAGACGCCAGATCGCTAAACAAAAAATTGTGTTGACAGACTTTTGTTAGCCAGGCAAATAAAAATGCGACAATTGGTCATATAGGCTATATGACTAATTGTCGCATTTTTATTTGCCTGGCTAAAAAAAGTCTGTCAACACAATTTTTTCTTTAGCGATCTGGCGTCTTCCAGCATTTGAACTAATTTATTATTATTTATTAAAAATATAAAAACGTAGTACTTCATTGCCCCAAACTGTCAAGTTCCATCATGAACTTAACGAAATTCATAAAAGTATACAATACGTGGCATTTATGCAGCGATGCTTAAACCTCCTCAAACATTGGGGCAAGGAATGAACAAACACGTTGCATTCTATACAACTCGTTTAAAGTTATATGGCCCAAGTCGGGTCGCTCTCAGAAATAAATAATTGTAAAGTAAATTCATTACTTTTAAAAAGTAATTTGTAATTGTAATTAATTACTTTTCACGTAGTAGTAATTTGTAATTGTAATTAATTACTTTTCACGTTGTTGTAATTGTAATTGTAGTTAAACTACCTTTGAAGCAAAGTGATTGTGATTCTAATTCAATTACATTTTGACAGTAATTTACACATATATGACCGAAACGCCCTGCACCGAAGCGTCTTACACCGAAACGTCCGGATCCCTGCCTAAAGAGTATCTTACACCGTGGGCGAGGGTAAGACGGGCCGGGGAGGAGGAAGCAGACGGAACGCTACAGAGAGAAGGAGGGAGGTTTTCCCGATCTCCTCCAACGTTCCGTCTGCTACCTCCTCCCCAGCCCGTCTACCCTACCTTCTTAAAGGGATACTTCAACGAAATTTGAAATAATCCCGTCTTGTTCAAAAATAGGTTGAGTACGATCCACAATATCCGTAAAAGACAATCGCACGTTTGTATTTTGAGCCTGGGGGTGGCTGTATTATTCGTTATAAACGGCCCACTCTGGCAAGCGCTCAGACAAGGCCCAGCGGAGACCACGTGACATCCAACGCAATGGTGACGTAGTTCGTCTCGGGACGAGCAAAGCTACGGCGAGGCTGACGTCGAGAGGATGGCCTAGTCGTTCCAACCACCGAAGCGGCTGCTTTTGTACGAATTTCGAGTGACGGGTTAATATTCTATAATCTTGTAGGGGGACAATAGCTACTTCTGCGACACACAAAAGGCATTCTCGGGAAGAGGGGAGTTCCTCCTTTTCCTCTTCCCTCGTCGTGACCTGAGGCGTGACAGATACCGTCACTACCTCTCAACGTTCCTAGACGGGTATTACAAACGAGACGTTAGCGACATCCACCAGGTGCTCTTTGATAATCGTTTAATTCGTTTTAAAATTCCTTTTCGTGACTTTTTTAACAAGATATTGGTATGTTCGATATGATGCTGCTCCTTTGAACACATAACGACCAAAAAATAAGCGCCAAAATTTTGTTGTAGTATCTCTTGCAACCGAAAACGACCGAGAGAGACCAGACCGGTTTTTAAGCCTCTTGCGATCTCTTAGGACTAGTTCCGCTGCACCGCATCCGGTCCTAAGAAGTCGCAAGATGCTTAAAAACTTGTTTGGTCTCTCTCAGTTGTACTCGGTTGCAAGAGTGTGAACGGACCTTTACGAATACAAGGCCCCAGTGCTCTCTCCGTGACGTTGCACAAGAATGCCTTTGGGGGCGCGCGTTGAAGCGCCGAAGCGAAGGCAACGCACGTAGATCGACCGTCGCAGCTACGCAATTTTAGTCGCACAAGCGTGTTTCATTAGCTAAATTGTTACTGCGCTCATTATGTAAGCTTGGAAGCTGATTTTATTTCTCGGGAAAGGTATTTGTCACGTTCATTTGTCAAGTTCATTTGTAAGCAGGAATATTCTGAGCGATGTAATTATTCCTTGACGATAAATGATTTTATGAAAAGTAATTATCATGAAATGACGAGATCCAGTGATTGCGAATTAACCACATATGTCCTTGCGTGAAATTAAAACGTCAGAATGACTGAAGACGAGTGATCTAATTCCTTAAAGCTCAAAATGTTCTTTTTCTTTTCCTTTTTTTTTTCTTTTTTGCATGTGTAAATGCAAAACGTACAGCACCAAATGCTTTCTAATACAATGTTTACAAAAGCAGTGAACATTTTCTAAAAAAGACTGCACGATACTTGTCAGCTAGAAATTAGAATGCAACTAAAATCGTATCATTCATATTCCAGTAAGTTATTAGGTAAATGGTTACCTTGCACTGCAACAAAAGCTATAAAAGGACAAAACTTGTGTGCTTCATCACATGACCGCGACAAATTGTGAAGATTTCTAACAAGCCAGTAATGTTGTCATAAGAACTGAGTTGTATCTAGTTTGGTGCAGCATGTTTATCGCTTCTGCCTGCCTCAGTATATTTGTCGCATTATATCAAGATGTTCCTTTTACCGGCGCGTAGAGTTTCGGAAGCCAGAGTTGCGCGTTCAGCCATCTTGAAATCCATTGTTATGCGGGAAAGTCACTCTTGACGCGTGCAGGAGAAATACCACCGGTAGGCCGAGTGGATAGTGTAGGAAATAGCGCAGAAGTAAACTCGCTCACAGTGAAAATACACGCACACCAGAAAAAAGATGACTCACGTCGCGCTAACTTACAACTCACTTTGTATTTTCGTCTACTTCCTTTTTTTTCTTTTACGCGTATAAAAATCGTTATATCTTACTTCGGTTGTCTTCTGTACAAAATAAGGCAATGCCTATCACATATTACCTTCAAGTGTCAAGATATAACTACTCTTTTTCAGTAAGCGTAATGGACGGACTATTAACACAATTACCACTCATTTTCATAATGTTAGCTGCCTCAATGACGTGTTAATTGGCGATAGTTCTTTCCAGTTACGGTGCTATTTTCGAAGTCCGCGCAGTGTACCCACAAAACTTTTGGGCAGTGAATGCCCAAAAATTTTGAGTTCGCTGTTCGGGTGTTGTTGTTGTGTTCTCCTAATCTGTCATTTACACGTTTTCCAGTTTGTCCTTTGTACTGTTTGCCGCATGAAAGGGGAAAGGAATAACTGACTCCATCTGAGCAAAGAATGAATGGGGTTTTATGCTTTTTAGTGCAGCCTGTAAAAGTTTTAGGTAAGGCGTAAACTTTTTTACATAAGCCTGAAAGTTTGTCGGGGGCGGAAAAGACTACATCGATATTTGCGCGATTTCCCATCTTTTTAAGACTATTAGAAATATTATGAATGAAGGGGATAACTACCAGTCTTTGTTTAACGTATCTGTCGCGCGACTTGCGGGAAGTGGTTTCACCTTTTTTATTCTGTTTAAGGCGACTGAAGTCAATGGATGTAAAGGATACCGCGTACTTGGTATCCTATAGATCAGTGGTTCTCAAATAGGAGTCCGCGAAGGCATTCTAGGGGTGCGCATACCCCTGCCTCATCAGTCAAGCCCTGCAATAAAATTGTCTTTTTTCAGGTCGAGAAGGAATGTTTCAGTTTTCGGGCAAGTTTTCTCGTGTGTGTGTAAATATGAGTGGTCTACTGCACACTAGCCGTTAGTTATATTCATTTATTAAATCATTATTATATGTACCATCCCCTCACCGCCAACGGGGTCCTCCATCATCTCCGCCGATTCACAAGGGGTCCGGGAGACATCGATGGTTGAGAACCACTGTCCTAGATACTTGTCCTGCGAAGCTTGTTAGGCCTGAATGCGGGCCGGACTTGAAAATAGAGTTTTTGAAGCTTTTTTAAGCACTGATTGACTATGCCTCTTTTTACCAATTTAGAATGCGCCTAATTATAATTGAGGAGTGTTTTTTTTTTTTCAATCTCGGCTCATACGACCGACAGGCATGATGGGACTGAAGAGACAATCTTAGGTCCAGAAATCTTAACGATCCTAGCTCCGGAACCCCATGTGTGATCTCTAAAGGGTCCAAACATGTTTTAAACCTGACGAGCACATTGGGCACATGAATCGGGAAACCTTTTTCGTGGGTGTTCAGGTGTACCAAATAGTCACCACTGTAGCGAAGCACCTTCACCACAGTCGAGGAATTTAAGCTCTTTTGAAGCAGTCTGTCGTGGTATGCTAGGAATAAATCAGTGAGAATTGGCGCAATGCAGGATCTGATGCAGACTCCCTTTTCCTTTTTTTGAAGGTAGTACTGTTACTGTTTTCAGGAGCGAAGGTAGAGCTGAGGTAAAACCTGAGCAAATCAAGAAAGTTGCTTTGGGAAAGTTCTGAAGTGTTCTGGAAGGCTATGGCACCATACTAGTCAATGCTGTCTTCAATGCACTCTAAGAGGCGTATTTGAGGTAAAGCATACATAGAGTTATTATAATGTACGCTAGAGGTTCAACTGGCGCTACTGTGCTGCTGCAAATTGAAGCAGACAGCAACCAGTCCGAAATTGACTTTCGGTAATGCATTTCTATGCGAAAAAGCGACTGCATTTTTTCTCTGCGCTCGATTATAAGAGCAAATATCACGAATAATTCGTACGTACTAGGCACATTGAAACATTTCTCAGTCGCGCAGACGAAATAATTGGTCAGTTACGGCGTTTTTATTTAAAATTCGTGGCATGAAGAACGGTGCTAAAACTGCTTCGTACATGTATTTATGTGCACTGTCGGACACTGTTAACGCGAACACGGCGCCGGCGCTTTCTAGCTTGTAGGATATACGTGCCAAACGAACTAAGAACATCTGGAACACCAAGAGAGACGGCAAGAGCTACGCAGTAACACGGGATAAGTAACTCATTGTGCATGCAGACGATCAAAATAAATTAAAAGCCACGTAATATAGTCCGATTTCCAATAATTAAGTACTGATTTATTCTTTCTGCTCATGAATATGCGCGATTTGAGATGATTGTTCTGGGTTCAAATATCACCCGCAGGCTCCAAATCTTTGCAAATAGGGAGAAGCCAGAAAACAGGTGCCCGATAAAAACTGCCAGACATAGGAAATAATAAAAATACAACCTTTTGTAGCCCACATACATTATTTTTTTTACGTTCGAATGTTTTCTTTTTTTTAACCGATATCGTAAAGATGCGCACGAAGGAGTCATTTTCATATAATGACAGGACGGGCATATCAGCAATATATAAGCGCCACCGGAATGCTAGCTAACCTTGAACACACAATACATCCTTTCGATTGTTAGTTTGCTTAGAATCGCCGCTCGTTTTTACATACCTGCCATGGTACAAAAGTTTGGGCCTGAAATACAGCGAAGCTTAACATCGTTCAGGGGTAAAGAAAAATGCTGTAATTAAAGAAATTACACTTTTACAATATTAATAAATGTACATACTATCCGGTACAACCGAAATAATAGAAGTTATTCATCTTATTTTCCGGCGAAGAGACAAATTTCACGCGCTTTTTCCCATTGGAATGCACAGGAGCACCAAAAAAAAGTAGACTGGTTGCTGTCTACTTCAATTTGCCTCCCGGAAGTCGCATAGACACTAGCGCCAGTTAAACCTCTAGTGTACATTATAATAACTCTATGAAAGCATAGTCTAGGTCTTTCATGTCGATTGAGAAAGAGTGGTATTGGTTGGCACTGTGTCTTGTAGGAGCTGTTAATAAATTAAGTCTTCTTTGTAAAAATATAGCCAGTGTCTCTTTCTGAAACAATAACTATCACCATTTAACACGTGCAGTCATTGAGGCACCTAACGTTATGAAAATGAGTGATACCTGTGTTAGTAGTCTGTCCATTATGCTTACTGAAAAGGAGTTGTTATATCTTGACACTCGAAGGTAATGTGTGATAGACATTGTCATTTGTTTTGTGCAGAAGACAACGAAATAAGATATAACGATTTTAATATGGGTAACAGAAAAGGTAAAACGACGAAAATACAAACTGAGTTCTAAGTTAGCGCGACGTGAGTGATCTTTTTTCTGGTGTGCGTGTATTTTCAGTGAGTGAGTTTACTTTTGCGCTATTTCCTACATTATGAATACCCAACTCGCCCACGCATTAATTCTAACGAGTAGATAGGCCTATAGACGCTTTACACACGCGCCAGAATACAGCCGCCATTGCTGACCTTCTCTTGTTTTACTGAGATACCGAGCCACTGAAATTGGTGTGGACGAGCCTCCACAAAGGCCAATGCTGGGGAGAAAGACAGAATAAAATCTAGGATGGCAATGACCTAGCCTGCTATGGTATTAATGAAGTGAAGTAAACGTAATAAGGGGAAACAAAAATTGAAGGACTTGCCCGCGTCCAATAAAAAAAAGAAAAAAAAAAAAAGACACCTGCCCGCGTCGCGTGTCCTGTTTCTCGCTCCCTCCCGAACGTCACAAGACCACGTGGTTCGACGTGACGTGGCAATGACTCTGACGACCCAAGACGAATGTTGCCTGACGCAACCGAAGTTTCGGTTTCGGTATCTGCTGATGTTTAAATTAGGATTACACAAATAATATACCACGTTTCGTGAATCCGAAGACGTAGAATTGTTTAGTAGTGCTTTGTGAATGTGAATCACATGGAAGCCTAAATTTTTCGGAATTGAGCGGAGTTGCCCTTTAAACGCAGTCGGTGGTCCATCGGTTGAATGTGTCTCTCTCGTTCTCCTCTTTTGTATGGTTGATTTGTTCAGATAGTTTCTCCTAAATGTGTTTTACCAACGTGCTCAAGTCTTTCGCGTGGTTCACGACAGCCAAACCACGACAGCCTAAACGAAAGACAAATAGTAGCACGTTTAAAACTCTTTCAGCCTTTCCACTCTGGTGAAGAAGGAAGACTAGCGAAGTTGTACTATGGTGGGAATGAAGTAATGGCCGGCCGCAAGTCGGCAAGCCAGAGTGAAAAGGTGGCCGCCATCAATGAGCGATGGCGGCAACCAGACAACCGGCAAGCCGGTTGTTTTTTTGCCGCCGTCGCTCAAAGATGGCGGCAGCTGTCCGGAGTGTTGTGTCGAGATTTATTTGCTGGCGGACACGATCCTGGGGAAACTAGCTCTTAACAGCTCCGCTATAAAAAAAAGCAAAAAACTTTCAGCTTTTCCACTTTGGTGAAGAAGGAAGACCAGCGAAGCTGTACTATGGTGGGAATGAAGTAATGGCCGGCCGCAAGTCGGCAAGCCAGATTGAAATGGCTCGAAAGGTTGCCGCCATGTTTGAGCGACGGCGGCAACCAGACAACCGACAGGTCGGTTGTCTAGTTGCCGACGTCGCTCACAGATGGCGGTAGCTGTCCAGAGTTCTGTGTCATCAGGTCATTTGAGGACGGACACGATCCTGGCGAAACTAACCCTTAACAGCTCCGCTGTAAAAATTTATTTTGTTAGTTTGGTTTTCTTACCGCAAAAATTAACTGCGCATTGCCAAATGTTCAGTCTTCGCCCAGATGTAGCGACGGTCCGGACCAGTTGCCCAAGTTTCAGAATTCGCAATAAGACAATGGCGACCCACAGTAATATCCACTATGGCCGCCATGCAGAAAAGTGGGATGAGAACCTAAACAATACCGATATAAAATACTGATAACATTTCGTCAATGTGCGAGAACCTGCAGGCGGTGAAGGTAAATCAACCGATATTGGCGGGGGAAAAAGAAGTCCTTTAAGCAAAAACTTGAAGCAGCGTCTGAACTGCAGCATCCAACTTTTATAGCACATCGAATAAATGGGAGAAAGAGAATCGAAGGGGTCACTCGGTGGCGTCTCCGAGGGCGCCAAACTCGACGTCGTGCATCGTCTTGAGCATCCTCATCTTGGCCAGATTTCTCTGGCCGGGTGCTAGCCCTCTGAGTTGGGCAGCGAGACTCAGGCAGAAGAGGTCCTCGGGGTCGGACCTCTGCGACTCCTCGAGGCGCTCCACAATGGCGTAGTCCACGATCGCTGTGGGATGAGAGGACGAGGCATTGTAAGCATGTTTATACAGGCCTCACGTTGACCGAGAGCTGTTGTATGCACTCGCTCCATTTCTGGAGTATACTGTGCGCCTTTGATCCCCTAAGCAATCTACCCTCTTTTCATCTTATGACGGACAGACTTAAACAGAGATGGTTTCTGCAATAGTCCCCCTGGCAGGACAAGAAGCGCATGGTGTCCCTTTCGTATAACCTCTAGCACGCAATCTTTGCCTTCTGTCGTGCTGCGATGGCGATAGTACCTTTGAAGCCCACGAGACGACGACGTATTGTCGGAGGTATAGAAGCTCACGCTGAAGCAGCACCGCCTATATAAGGAAGCCTTAGTGCTAAAGGTTCTTGCGTCACTAAAGGCATCTGTAGAACACCGCTTCGACAAGATTGCTGCGTCAGTGGTGGGGGGTTCAGCTAGTGAGGCGCACCAATTGAGCAAGAGTCCCGGCTGAGCGCTGACTCAGTACTCGCATCGTATATGTGCCCTACGATAGTTTTCGTGATAGACGCTGGAAAATTTAGCACCGGTGCGCTCCTCTAGGAGACACTGGTAGGTGACGGGACGGCTGGAACATGTCCTGCCCTTCTCACCCCGTCGGTGACAAAATGGCTCTTGAACTATTGAAAGGCAAGAGGGCGGGCGAGCTAATCACCCTTTCCCGTGTTTTTCTATATTTCCCCTATCAGTCCCCCTTCGCAACCACCACCTAGCGATTTGACCATCAGTGAAAGTCCACTGACCTTCTTCTCAGAATATACGCGCTTCCAGTTTCCCCATTCGGTTCTCTCCTGCCGCTACAGATTCAGTGTTGCCACGCTTAAAAGAAAATCCGACCGTTTTTTTTTGTTTTGTTTTTTCATTTACATTAGTCTGGAAACAGTGTCCTTCCCTTCCCCTACTTCGCTGTGGAGGGGCAAGAGGAGGTGTGGTACGATAGCGTGGGCGAGAGCGGTGTGGTGATTCAGCCTACAGACTGGAGCATATATGAGGCAGGAGCGCCATATGCCCACGAGGGGATTTTTACCGTTCAATTAATCTGCACTCGCAGATTAATTGAGTAATTTGGAAAATACTCTTTGATTAATCTGCAAGTGCAGATTAATCAAAGAGTACGTTCCAGACTATCATTGTGCGAAGTCGTGCACTTGTAGGGCTGCCGAACCGTGCACGATCATGTGGGCCCGTCCGTCGCGGCTCGATAGCCAAATTTTGTGAGAAAGCCTGAGTCGGTGTGTAGTCATCACGCCACGTGACACTGCGCCGTGACGTTCTGTGACACTGCGACCTCATGTAACGTCACATGACACCAAATTCACATATCTGCCGTGACGTCAGTGACGTCAGCAGACGGTGCGTCCACAGAGCATATGGGGAATGACGGACTGCGGCCGGTTACGTGTAAATTTTTCCGCTACATTTAGTGAGGAAACTGAATTTGAGTATAGGTTACGTGACATGACGTCATGTGACCTCGTTTCCCGAGCTAAATTTAAGCGGGAAAACGGAATTGGCGTTGAGGTCACATGACGTCAATTTTTCTGCTAAATCGAGAGGGGAAACTGAATCCGTGAGCAATCACGTGACACGAAGTCACATGGCGTCATTTTTCCCGCCAAATTTAGAGAGGAAACTGAATCGGTGTTGAGGTCACGTGAGGTCAATTTTCCCGCCAAGTCTAGCGGGGACACTGAAGTCACGTGGCGTTACAGGCCGCGGCTTCTCTAAATCCAGAGCAACTAGCCAAGGAACGTTTCACGTTAAAAAAAAGTGAAAGCCGTTTACAACTTCCTGTAACGCCGAATTGGAGCGCAGCTCTTGAGGAGGAGTGGAGGGTATATTCCTCCTCCTCCCTCGTGATCATGCCTGCTAGTCCTCCTCCCCCCCTGCTCCCCCTCCCTCTCCTTTACGACCTCCTCGTCCTTCAAGCTCCTCCCCTCCCCTCGCCTCCGCCTCCTCGTCTCTCCTCCCCCCTCCTCCACCTTCGTACTGCTTTCCTCCTTGCCGCTCAAGCCGGAAAGGGTCGCGTAAGAGCTGTGCTCTTACTCGACCCTTTCCCCCCGAACCATACTAGACAATGAGGGGAGGAGGAGGAGGGGGAGGAGGAGGAGGGCAGAGGCCCGGGGGGTCACGTGACCTCGAGGGGATGGGATCACATGACCTTGGGCGGGGCGTCACGTGACCGGCGGGGGGAGGGGAGTCACCCCCCGGGGTAACGTGACCTTGGCGGGGGAGGAGGGGGAGGAGGAGGAGCGGAGGGGGAGGAGGAAGAGGGGGAGGGGCGACGCCGACGCCGCACAGGCTGGAAACGGGTCATGTGACCCCCTCCTCCCGAGGTCACGTGACCCGCCCGGACCATACTACACAATGAGGGGAGGAGGAGAAGGAGGGGAAGGAAGAGGAGGAGGAGGGGAGGAGGAGGGGGAGGAGGAGGAGAGGGAGGGGCGCGGTTACGCCGACGCCGACGCCGACGGCGACGCCGACGCCGACGGCGACGCCAACGGCGACGCCGACCAGGCTGGAAACGGGCCCCTAAGAGCTGCGCTCTAAAACAACTCGCAGCTTCGCGGTAACTTTCACATGGATCGGGGCTCGCGCTCTAGACCTACCGTTGTCGGGAACGATGCAGTTTCTGCTGCGCGACCGGTCTTCGACGGGACCCCTGCTCGGAGCCGGCAGTGCAAGCGGCGTTGCGCTGTGCGACGAGTCGTCCGTGGCCTCCTCCGCCGGCTCCTCGATCTCCATCTTCACCAGGCTCGTCCGCGCTCTCAGGGACGTACGCGCAGCTCGCCTTTGGGGATGCGAGAGGAGCCCCGGGAAAACGTTACAGCTCTCTTCAATAAGACAACATCAAAGGGGTAATTCAACATCTCCGTAACGATTAGAAAACAGTCTACAGTAAAGCCGTCCTGTTTTCGTTTCTGTTTAATTTCTGTTTTCCTTAAGGCGCTGGTTCACATCTTTGCGTTCGACCGCATGTTACCGCTTACAACAACAGGGCACACTGGCGCCGCCTCTCGAGTTACCCTGGAACACCTCCGATCTGCGTAAATTTGCTAAATTTTTTTATGCATGATCCTTTTACCGTGGGCTTAAAATAAGGTTGACTATGTTATAAAGCGATAATTTCTTGTGGATCGGCTTAATCTCGCAAATATTGTCCAACCAAAACAATGGCATAGGGACAGGAGAAACCAGGGGGCGAAAGTGGGGGGGGGGGGGGGGGGGGGGGGGGGGCAGGAGGGCAGTCGCCTTTGCAGACATTTAAAAATATTAAAAAGAAAATCAAGTATAAGCAATACGAGGGTGCGGAACAAAAGTCTGCCCCCTCCTTAATCTCCCGAATATTTGTGACGTCTTTGTGGTGAACCGGAGTACGGAGCGACTTCCGAAGACTCCCCACTTCCCGCGATAGCTGCGAGTGCAGTTTCCCCTTGATCGTGGACCAAACGCCTGTTCGGAGCGCTCACGTTCTGGGTCTGAGGAAGTCGTCCAGGAAGAAGAGTTCCTTGTCGAGGACATGCCACTGTCCTCTTGTCACCACGCTGCCCTGGCGCTTCTTCCGCTTCAGGTACGTGTCTCGTATGGTCCTCCACCGGGTCTGGCATTCCTCGACTGGTGCAGAAACGCGAATAAACGCACACGTTTACAAAAAGAAAGATCGAGGTACACCTAAGCACTTGTTATGAGTTGTGAATGCGAAAGCATGTACATCATTCTTGCTGTACGCGTGTTGGCGCGCTGACTGCGCTGACCGGACACGCAGCGCCATGAGGTAGCTGGTTGTTGAAGCTGACGCTGCGCGTCAGTTTCAACGACCGGCCTTTTCATGGCACTGCGTGTCCGGCGAATGGGAGCCTAATCGACGCGCGCTAGCCAATGGGATCGAAGCGGTGTGAAAGGTGCCGTTGCTAACCGGCGAATGGGAGATGGCTTGACTTGGAGAAGGATATAAGAGCCGTTGGGTGTGGTTTCAAAGCTGATGACGTCTGCTCGCTCCATGGGACAGTTAAGGCTTTCGCATTAAAATATGCTATTGTGGGTCATACTTACGAGAACCTGGTGTCATTTTTCTAAGGTATTCAGGGGACGCCATGTTGTTAAGTCGTTACCCTTATCCAGCTCGAAGGGACACTGACCGGTATTTATGCTAGCCGAGGTTTTTACTTGAGCATCACCTATCACAGCTCAGCTGCCCACACAATTTGCTGCTCGAAATTCGTTTTCTCTCCACCCGAAAACAGCCGGTCGAGAAGTGGCCGGTTGCAGACGCGCTCAATCTCTCTTCCATGGTCCCATGGCGTTCAAACTATGTGTACCAAATATATTCAGAGTCGTGGGAAATCTGAAGCACACATTGAATATGGGAAATAAAAAAGAATATAAACTCCGTTTATCTGGCCTCCAAGAAAGTGCTATTTCTTGCAGATAAGCATTTTTTTTTTTTTTTGCTGTGTGTGAAATAGATGTTACATGTTTCCAAAGTGTCATTATTTTGTTTTAATGATATTAGATTTAGGTGGACCTCAGGTCATAGAGAAATTTAGTTCTGCTCAATTATCTTTTGATGAAGGTGTCGTCATGTTCTCAACCTTTCGCGTTCCATCCCAACCGCCACCGTCTTACTCTTACATAGTTTGAGCTCTCTGCGATGCATAGTTTATTTACCCGTGCCGAAAAACACTCTTCTCGCTTCTAGGAAACTCCCTGTACTTGGGCGCGTCGTTCCCAATATAGCAGCGTATCGCGGGCCGGACGACGCGATGGCGGTGCACGACGAACCAACGTTGCGACGGACATGGGGCGCCTACTTCGGAACTGTCGTTCGTGGTACCGGCCAATCGATTTTCAAGCACAGATCACGGAGCGGAAGGGATATAAGTGTGGAACAATCGCACTACAGACAGTACTACATACAACTTCGTCGTTGTCGTCGTCTGCTTCACATGCCAGAGATGTGGAGAAAAAAAAAAAAAAAAAAAGCGCGGTCTTGTGGTGTGTGGTTGCGTATTTTCGGCACCGATTGGGGGTCCAGGGGCCGTGGCCAATGACGTCACGGACGTCAAAATAATGGCTTTATTTTGACATCTACTTTATTTCGACGTCAACACCACATTTTCTTTGGATGCCGCTGACTGCATTTTGAAATGTCGGTCGCTCGGCATGTGTGTGTGTGGTGCCGGGTGCTCGGCGGCTCGGTGGTGTCTGCGCTGATGCGTGTTGTCAACGTTGCCGCCTGTACTCGTTGCGTTCTCAGGAAGATCAAAATAAGCGTTCTCCATTTTCAAACTTCGCCCGGTGCGTCCGTCACTCCTGTTGCAAATGAAGATTACGCGAACCGGAGGCGACCGCAGTAATTTTGTACGGCCCCACCCCTGCCCGTTTCCATCTGGATGAGCATTGTACCGGCGTGCGGTCGTGTATCGCTACTGCGTGGTGCACGTTAAAGACACCAGGTTAGCGGTTGTGCCGCACTGGCTAAATTGCTCATCTACAGCAAGGAGACTCGTCGCCCGTTGAGGCAGACCGAGTTTTAGGCTGTATAAACATACACACAACCCAATTATTATTAATTTTGCACGCATTTTTCTGTAGCTGTACTTGTGTGCACTACGACGGATTATCACCCTTGCATAGAATAGCTGCGAAGGCCGTGCAAGCGGCGAGCGAGTAGCCTTGACTGGCATGACTGCACCCGCTGCAGGAGCGCTCGTGCCGCGCGATCAAAAGCAACTAGCTCGCGCTTTTAGCACTGTCGTCGACAATATTTTTTTTTTTTTTTATTTTTCTGTGTTATTCGTAAAAAGGAAATGTCGTAAATATCGCCAAATGCCCCAAAAAACAAAATGTTCGAAAAAAAAAAGTAAGCCTCTATTGCGGATCGACCGTGCACGACCGCTTGTGTACGAGGCACACATTTTAACCGCTAAGCCACAATACTTTTTTTTTGTAAAATGTGTTTATTTATATATTAAAAGCATTACAGAGGGCCACCTTGGCCAAAGAGCACTCACACAAAATTAGACCTTTTTACATACGCATAACCCGGTACATTCACATAGAGGTTTGAGCATGTTCCTCTTTTTACCATATAGTTTCTTAAAGCGACTTCCATCGCTGGGAGAAGAAGAAGCGTTGATCAGACCGCACGGCGGAACAGCGAGCTCCAATAATTTTACGCAAACTCTATATATATTCGCCGAGAGCAAAGGCCATACGAAAAGAAATTAGCACAAGGACACCAGGCACGACAAGTGAGTAAAGGCACCACCAAGCCCGGTGTCAAAGGACATCGGACCTTTACTCATATCCCATGGCCGAACGGAGACAAGCCTAACGCCCGGCATAAGAACAAGGAATCGACTACCGCCCTGCGGCATGTTGGCTACTCCCGCCCCGACACCTCCAACAAGCATGGACACAGAAGAAATCGCCACAGGACAAGACTGGAAAGTCGTAGGTGCTCCAAACCAACGACTCGAAGAACATATAACTGTGATAATCAAACTCACAGACGGCACAGACCTCAGTAAATTACCACCTGATGCTATAGGACGAAGCCTTGTACAAGCGGCGGCACTCACCACGGCCGAAAAAAAGGACACCTACGTAAAAGTGAGAGTCATTCCGAACCTCATTGCGATAGACACGTACCGCACGACCGTAGCAGAGAAATTCCTCCATCTACGCCAAATACTAGTCCTCAACAAACAACACCCCATTCTCGCCTATAAAACCAGTGGAAATAACACAGTCAAAGGTGTTATACACGGCATCCAAATGTCCGTCCCAGATGAAGAAATTCAACATGAACTTGAGATCCAAGGAACCAAGGTCCTAGAAGCTCGGAGAATAGGCTCATCCCACTCCGTACTTGTCGTCATCGAGGGAACCCGCCTTCCTAGATTCGCTCTCTACAGCAGAGTAGTCATGAGGCTCCATCCCTACACCCCAAGGAGCCTCCTCTGCAGCAACTGCGCCACTATAGGTCACCGAGCAGATGTCTGCCCAAACAAACTACACTACCAGAGATGCTTACAATGCGGAACTAAACTTCCACCTGACCCCAACGGGATATCAGAGCACAACTGTGAAATCCAATGCCAAAACTGCAGCGGAGAACACCCGGCAGACTACCCACAATGTCCAGTACGCCAAGAGGCAGACAGAAACCGCAGAGAAGGAATGCGCATCCGAAGCTGGCGCCAAGCAAATATAGCTCCACGAGTAGACGTAACAAACCCAAGAAGTAGACAGTACACTCGGAGCAAACCGCAGCACAGCCACGACAGGAGCACCTCAAGCACCCAATGGCCCAGGCTTCCGACTCGCAACAGCTTCGCAATGCTCGGAGACACCGAAAGATCAAGAAGCAGGAGCAAAAACCCACGAGAACAAAACTACGACCACCGAGACAAACAAGCGAAAGACCAGAACGAAAGGCCACGGCAGCCCCTCAGGGAAACCCCACCGGCACTACAGAAGACGACGGCATCACCCCCCTTAAACAGAGGGAGCTGGAGGGTGAGTGAATCATCTCCTTCCCCAGCAGCAAACGAATCCAACATCCAGCTTTCGCCAACCCCCGCAGAGGACCCGAAGAAACAATATGCGGTCGTGCTATCCGCAGCTAAAGAAACGCCGTCACAAATCAACATCGTTAGAGCAATGAAGGCAGGTATCAACCTGGACAAACCCGTGATTGAAACAAACACAACACAAAATGAAACCACAATGGAAATACTTAAAAAACTAGACTCCCTTCAAAGGGAACTAGAACAGAGAAACGAACTCTTTCAAAGGGAATTCCAAAAAAGGGACGCAATCATACAGAATATGCAACAAGAGCTCCAGAAAAGAGATACCCTTTTTGCTGAACAATTCGTCAACCTCGAAATCGGACAAAGGCAGCTTGAAAGCTCGCTCATTAAGTTAGAATCCGTACTTAATTCTTTGAGAAAAAGACCCCAAACACCGAGCCTTGACGTCGAAAGTAGCCCATACAAAGTGGTTATCACAGAGGATACTAACCAGGGCACTGAGACAACTAAGAACAATGAATAAGATAAAACAACCGAACCAAAACTCCCCAAATGGCGAAATATTAATTTGGCAATGGAATAGCCGCGGTTTGCGTAAAAAGGTCAATTTATTAAAACAATACATACAGCAATCAAAAGAACAGCCAGACATTATACTGATACAAGAAAGTAACGGAGTCTTCAACATACCGGGCTACGACCTTCACTCCCAACCAAGCATCACAAGGAACCTCCCAAAAAAGAACCGCGATAACCCCGCTCCCCCCCAAGGAACGACAATAACGTACACTCATAAATCCATTACGGCTATACAAATAGACACTAAACACCTCAATTCTGAAGAACAAGAGCACGTAGCAATTAAAATTCAAACCATAGAAACAGATATAATCATCCTAAACGCATATTGGACACCGAAAAAAGAGTTCAAACATTCTAAAGAACTAGATCGATTTATACAAGAAAACAATAAATATCCAATACTAATTGCAGGTGACTTCAACAGCGCACATCTAGGATGGAATTACAGCTATTCTTCACCTAACGGTAGAAAACTGGAAAATATCATGACTAACAGACAATTAACTCTCATGAATGACACCACGATACCCACCAGAACAGGCAATAGCGTGCAAAGGGACACCAACCCGGACCTAACCTGGTACAAAGGCAAGCCAACGTGCCATTGGGAAAACCAGCTAGAAAACTTAGGCAGTGATCACTATATTATCAACATTACAATAAAAACACGCAGGAAAAGTAAGAAAACACCAACGGGAACAAAAAGCAAAATCACCAAGTGGGACGAAATGAGAAAAGAACTTAAAGAAACCGTAGAAAATAATCCTGACCTTACGTGGGCGCAGGGGCTAGATAAAATACAGAGCAGCTACAAAAATAACACCAAATGGATAGCAAACAGTGAACAAGCGCCGTACGTAGACTCACATCTTCTTAGCTTATGGGACAAGCGCAACAGGATTGTTAGAATTTGGAAAAAGAAGAAATCAAGGAAAGGTCTCAAGAAAGCCATCCAAAGAATCACAGAGGAAGCATACAATTACGCAAATGAGTTAGCACAAGAAAATTGGCTCCAAACTTGCGATCAACTAAATGGCCTCCTACACACCCGGAGAGTATGGCAAATCCTTCGAACTTTATTAGGGCAACCTAAAACAAAACACACTACAAATAAACTATGCCTCCATTACCAAACAGGACCTAAAGAAATAGCTGAAAAATTACTGTGCAAATTCTACCATAACAAAAACGGAATAACTTTCGCTGGCACAGAAACAGAATATAATATTGAGGACGCGGAAGGAATCAACAGCCCCTTCTGTGAAGGGGAGTTAAGAAGCGCACTCAGTGAATTCAAACGAAATACTGCCCCGGGAGAGGACGGCATAACATACGGAATGCTTCGAAATCTCCCAGACGAATATATAACGCTTCTACTTAAAGAAATTAACAGAGTATGGGACGAAGGTAACTTACCAACCCAATGGAAGGAGGCAATCATTATACCAATCCCCAAACCAGGGAAACAACCAAACTCCATCGACAACTATCGACCGATTTCCTTAACGTCCTGTGTGGGAAAGGTAATGGAAAAAATGGTTTTAACGAGGCTAGAATGGCTTATGGAAAATCAAGAATCACTACCGGAGACAATGATAGGATTTAGAAAACACGTAAGCACACAAGACATGATAATCAGGATCAAACAACAAATACTCGATCACCCAAGTACGGTAAAACTTAGAATAGTCGCGGGAATCGACATGAGCAAGGCGTTCGACCATATATCACACGCGGCTATATTGAAGAACCTAAAAGAAATAAACCCCGGACACAAGATGTACAACTACGTGAAAAATTTTCTCTCTGACCGAACAGTTAAAATAAGACTGGACGACTACACCTCAGACAGTCACCCAATAGACAGAGGGACACCCCAGGGATCCATTCTATCACCATCCCTCTTCAACATAGCAATGAAAAACCTACCGAAACAGCTTAACGTCATAGATGACCTCGAACATAGCATATACGCAGACGACATTACCCTCTGGACGACTAAAGGATCTGCAGGAGAACAAGAAGAAGCGATGCAAAGGGGTATAGACACAGTGCAAAGGTACGCGGCCTCCATCGGACTTACATGCTCTGCAGAGAAATCTGAATATGTAGTAATAATTCGATCCCCCGCAACTAGAACCTCAGAATATAGAGAAATGATAAGCTTAACAATAAAAAACGAACCATTGCCAAGAAAAAAACACATAAAAGTGCTAGGATACTATCTACAAGAAGACGGTAAACATAACATCACCTTAAATAAACTCATAGCACAAATAGAACAAATTCTTGGCATGATTCGCAGGATCACAAGACAGAAGCGAGGTATGAAAGAGCATGAACTAAGGAAAGTCATAGAGGCACTAATATACTCTAGAGTCATGTACCACTTACCATATATCAGCCTCACCAAAACACAACAGAAAAAACTCGAAACAACTCTGCGCAAAGCCTCTAAGCTAGCATTGGGCGTCCCCCGCTTTACAGCCACCTACAAAATAAAAGATGCGGGGCTCTTCAATTCATTAGACGACAGAGTTGATATGCACACACTAGGACAAAAACAAAGACTAGAAACATCGCTTCAAGGCAGAAGAATACTTACAAAACTAAACTATGAAACAACAAACCTTCCTCCTATCCCACTGGAAACTCCCCCATGGGAACAAATACCTAGGATCCATGTAGACCCAATCCCCAAGAATATGCATACAAAACGCAATGCAGACAGAAGAAACGACAGAGTCCAGCGCCTAGAGAAGAAGGACGAAGAAGATACTAGCACCAAGACATACTATACAGATGCAAGCTACAACGCAGGACATGGCCTTATAGCTGTATGGAACATCGAGGAAACCTTAACGCGAAGATATCAAGACATCCCATCCCCAAGGCTCGCCGAACTACTAGCCATATCTACTGCCATCACCGAATTCACCAAAAACAACGATAAAATTATCATAAGAACAGACAGCCAGGACGCATGCAGGGCTTTTCTAAATAATAGACTCCCCACGTCAATACAGAACCGGCTGCAACATCACATGCACAAGTACCCACTACTCCAAATTAGAATTCAATGGGTCCCAGGACACCAGGCATCAAGAGGAAACATGCAAGCACATCAGCTTACCCGCGCACCAAATCCGGATAGCCCTCTTGCCTGGCCCTGTGATCAGGAATACGACCCCAAACAAGAAAGAAAAATACTTCACAAAGCCAGGCAACAAATTCTAAAGGAAAGACGCAAGGCCTCCACTCTCCTCCCATCACCCTCACGAACTCACACAAGAGAAGAAGCAACCCTTATTCGTAGAGCACAGACAAATTCCATCCTCACCCAAAACTATATCCACTACATACACAAAATGCCAGGCTACCCCTCCTGCCCTCACTGCGGAGGATACCCATCCAACCAGCATACACTCTGGGAATGCATTGGATCCCACCAAAGCCGACAGCAATTTCTCTCTCACCTACCCCCTGAACGTACGCCAAGCAGCTGGGAGGAATGGACTTCTCCCCCTTCAGAACTTCAGAGGCTGTGGTGGCCCCCCCTTGTCCACCATATTCGCAATGTGCTGGATGGGACGGAGACTGCCCCGACCGCATAGGCCCGGACTAGGGCTGGGATATGGAAAGCTCCATTCCCACAATAAAGTTTACTCTCTCTCTCTCCATCGCTGGCCATGACTCAAAACCCGGTATTTCAGTGTGCTCCAGGAGGCTACTGGTCTATGCAAAGTCATCAACAAAGTGGTGCCAAGCAGGTTCGCCCTTTTCTAACACCAGCGTGTGGTCCATTCGAGATCTCCAAATGCGCTAAGCCACAATACTACTTCGGAAATCATGCGTTGAAAATTCGTTTTATACGAGGCTTTCGGACGGCACTTAACGCGAGTACCGTCGGTGGACTACCGTCGGACGGCGCTTGAGCGCTCTGCAAAAGTGCCGTCGGACGGTACTGTACCGGGTGATTCAAGGAGACGGCAAGCTCTTTAAATCGACCGGAAAATTTGGTTTCCTAACCAATCGCGTTACGACTTTGTGCAGCGTCGCCCACAGATGGTGCATTTTTTTTTTTTTTTTTTTGCAAAATTTGCAAAGAGCGAATTTACCTGAGGAAAAAGTAAAGAAAGAAAAAGGCTTAGCTCCTATGGACACGCAGCGACGCCACCGGTCTTCGAACAACACGGCGTCGTTTCTCACGCGACATAAGAGATGGCGCAACGAACGCCGCCAACGAACGAGCATGCGGCGCCGAGAGCCAGCGTCTTTAGCAGACAATCTTTTCGACTCAAAAGCGGAGCGCGTTCCGCGGGCGGCGACAGTCACAGCAACAAAAAAGACAGGCGCGGTAACAGCAAGGAACTGCAGTTCCTTCTCTGCTAAATACGCCGGCTTTCGGCGTCGTCTGCTCGTTCGTTGGCGGCAGTTGGCGTCGCGACCGCTTGCGCCATCTCTCGTCTCCCGTGCGAAACGGCGCCGTCTTGTTGTGAAGACCGGTGGCGTCGCTGCGTTTCCATAGGAACTAAGCCTTTTTCTTTCTTTACCTTTTCCTCAGGTAAGTTCGCTTTTCGCAAATTTTACAAAAAAGAAAAAAAAAAAAAAAAGCACCATCTGTGGGCGACGCTGCACAAAGTCGTAGCGCGATAGGTTAAGAAACCGAATTTTCCGGTCGATTTAAAGAGCCTGCCGTCTCCTTAAATCACCCGGTAGTCGCTACGAGTCTTCTTTGACAACAGGACGGCACCGACAGGACGGCAGGACAACAGGACAACAGGCGACGGCACCGGGCGAACCAAATTGGAAACACTGTTTCTGGATACGCGACGAGCACAGGCGGCACGTCGACACACTCGCCGACCGACCGACGTTTCAAAATGCAGTCGGCGGCCTCTAAAATAAAACGTGTTTACATCAAAGAACATCAAATTGAATCTGGACGTGAGTGACGTCACTGGCCGCGCCCCCTGGACTTCAAATCGGTGCCGAAAATACGCACCCGTGTTGTGTAGTCACGGCAGTTCAGGTTATCAGCTTCCGTGCCCCTGTTTCAGTTCCGGTATTGAGCCGTTGAGTCTCTTAGCTTTATTAAAAATATACGTGACTTTGTCGCAAAATATTCATTGGGTAGTCTTTTGACACCAAATCAAATCGCCTAACAAAAAAAAAAAAAAAAAAAAAATTGGGCTGGGATAAATGATTTGAGATAGAGACCTTACTTACCCCGTTTCACGACAACTTGGCGAACTAAGGAGGCTGAGGCCCCCGCGACCCAATAGGAGCGTCGAAGCAAGGCGCGTAACAACATTCCATGGTCGAGGCGCCACCGAGGCCTCGTTACCGCCATGGCAACAGCGCTGTCAGCTACAGAAAGTACTTCTAGGCCTTTTTTTTTTTTAGTAGTGTTGCTGTAAAACTCTTCTGACCGCCACACTACACGGCACGGAAGAAAGGTGAAGACATGTTACTTTCCTACTATACTTAATAGGGATCAACCCTTTTCCGAGTGCAACGTGGCTTTTGAACGATGTTTGAACGACCGCCGCCCAAGTAATCCACACTCTAAAAAAAAAGCGTGCCAACTAGCACCTTTTAGGGTTTTTTCGCTTGTCCAATGGGCGGCACCCTTAAAGGTGCAGAAAAGAACCCACAAAAAGGGTTCTTTCTAATGAACCCTATTTCGGGGTTCTTTTCGGATCGTTTATTGGTTCTTCTTAATGAACCCTATTTTTGATTATTTTCAGAACGCTTCTGGGTTCTATTTAACGAACCCTATTTAGGGGTTCTTGTAGGATCCTTTTTTGGTTCTTCCTAATCAACCCTAATTCGGGTTCTTTCCCGAACCCTTTTTGGTGCTCTTGATGAACCCCATTTCGGGTTCTTTCCAGAACCCTTTCTGGTGCTCTTAATGAACCCTATTTCGGGTTCTTTCCAGAACCCTTCTTCGTGCTCTTAATGAACCTTATTTCGAGGTTCTTTACAGATCCATCTGTGGTTTTTCTTTATGAACCCTATTTCATGTTTTATTCGGAGCCCTCCTTGGTTCTTTCAATAAATCCCGAGTTCTTTAGATTATGTTAGCGTTATTTTAGTAAACCATATTTTGTACTTCTAACCCTCTTTTATGACAAATGAGTTTTTTTTTACATTCCTAGTTAGTTTTTAGTAAATCGTATTTTGTATTTCTTGCTCCACAAGGTGCATTTTTTTCTACCAACCAAAGTGTCTTTAGATTGTTCATTAATCGCTAGCACTGGGCCTTTTCGACAGGTTGACAAACATCAGTCTGGCCAGAGTCAACACACTTCATTCCTGTACGTAATTAACTAGGTGACAGGCAGAACAGTAAACATCATGTCCAATCATATACTTTATTGGAGTAGCAAAAATTGATTCTTCTGTTCGCAGTAAAAAACCTAACAAAATTCGAAACAGTTTCAAGACGAGACGGGTATCACTGCCAGCAATGTGCACACAGCTTCTACTGTCGTTCTGATGTCGCTCACTGTCAGGACACCGTCCAAAAAGATGTCAAATTAATTTTCCTGGAGATGGATGAGTGGCATCAGTGTCCGGACTTCCTACAACAAGAAAGCAGGAATATGAACACATGTATTTTCCTCTGTATTATTATGCTGCGAGTTGCTCATTCGCCGCGCTTTCAGATCAATTGTAATTATATAGGTTTCACTAAACATTTTATTTTTCTTACGCTCTAAAACATACCCGCAGATGTGATTTCCTTCAAAACATTTAGTGGGTCAATCAGTGCGACCTAGAGAGCGCGACCAGCGGATGACGAAGCGTCCCCTTCGAAGCCCCCTTCGCTACAACAATGTGTAAAAGCGAAAAATGGTACGCAGCATCAAGCGTTCCCTTTCCATCCAAGAAGTAGTAAAGGAAAAAAATCGGAAGTCAATGAATTACAATATATGTGCAGTACACACGTAAAACAATGCCCAACGTGCCACCGCATTTTCTCTGCTTTTAAAAGTGCCCGTGCGTCCACTTCCCTTGAGAATACTCGAGGGGCCGATCAATGCAATCTACGAAGAAAACTCTGCCAATGGAGAAGCTGAAAATATGTTTGACCTAAAAATGAAGTCTGTAACGTGACACTGAGCATGAAGTCAGTACGTGAACCGTCATGCTCAGTGACATCTCTCGCTTCATTCATATGTCTAAACATGCTTTGGCCTTTTTATTCGCCGAGCTCTCTTCGTGGATTGGTGTGATTGGCTTCTCGAGTGTTCTGCGGGAAGTAGATGCACAGGAATTTTAAGCATGTTTCAAGAAACGTTGGTTCTACCCATATTTAATCCTTCTTGCCCTACAGTCAGTAACAGGTTAAGAAAAAATCTACGAGCTGGAGAGGAGGAAGCGGACAGAAGCTTGTAGGGGAGAGGAGAAACCTTCCCTCCATTTCAAGCGTCCATCGGCTTTCTTCTTTTAGATTTTTCTTAACCTGTCATTGACTTTAGTCGCCTATATTTCCTCTATATTATTTTTAGAAAATAAAGCAAGGATTTGTTTTATATTACTAGCTCGTATATTGAAAATATAACCCTGACGAGCTTGCATTGCCATCTGTGACAATGCACTATACTCGGGGGTGACTAGGGCAACTTTTTTGGCAATGTAGTCCAAGTTAAAAACGCCCGCGCATCTTAAAATCAAGGCTATGCACACGCACTCTCCACTTCAGAAACGCCACAGAAGGTTGTTTCTGAGGATAAGTTAACCCTGTCCTAAACGAATGGCCCCGATAAGCGGTCATCAGTTCGTAATGAGGTAGTAAGTTAACCCAGCATATTTATGGTGGACGAAGGTAAACCTCTGCGTCGTCGCAGTCTGAAACTTGTGATAGATTACAAAACACCAGCTAAAGTATACCTTCAAGCAGCTCTTCGAGGTTCAGAGTGACGTTCTTTTCCTTTGAGGAACACCTGTGTAGAAGCTGTAAATGCCTCCATGTTGGCTCCCATGTCCTCCGGATGTCTTTGCCGAACGGCAGTTTAACGTCTTGTAGTAACTGAAAAATAAACAACGAATGGGCAGTGTTGCTGGTTTACAAAAGTACATTTATGCGCTATGAATTTGTACACACGGATTGTTTACACACATATATATATATACATATATACATATATTAACTAAATGACCACTTACTGTCACTACAGTGGAGTAAGGCTTGGCGTCAATTAAAATAATTTCGATTTACGTTTTCTTTTATATTGACTAGTTAATCAATTTATATGTCGCACTGATCTCGAGGCAAGATATTGTGTCCAGAAAAGGCCTAGAACAACCGATTGTTTCCTTGACAAGTTTTTACTACGTCTTATAAGGCTTAGTACATAACAACTTGTCATTGTGCCTCATACAGAAGTAAGGACTGGCTAACATTTAAAATAAAATATATGTACATATTTGTACAATAACAAGTTCAAATATCAACTTCCCGTTGTG
This sequence comes from Ixodes scapularis, assembly GCF_016920785.2. Classification (NCBI taxonomy): domain Eukaryota; kingdom Metazoa; phylum Arthropoda; class Arachnida; order Ixodida; family Ixodidae; genus Ixodes; species Ixodes scapularis. The sequence continues at coordinate 133,307,643 of NW_024609879.1, read as the reverse complement.
CTCATACACAAGAAAAGCATGGAAAACATTTAAAATAAAATATTTGTACGTTATTATTTAAACTTCAAAACCACTCTAGATAATAATCATATAAAACACTTAAGTAGCCATGAGAGACAATTGTGTTATAATCACACAAAAAGAATTAAATGAATATTCTTTTTACTTTTTTGTTTATAAGACTTTTCGTAACTCTATATCCAACCAATATGCCAGTTAAACTCACTTGATTCAGAGTAAAATAATAGTTAATTAATCGGAATGTTAACTAATTGATTGCCTAGCCTTATTACGAGGTAAAATTATTTAATTTAGCACGTATCAAAAGCCCCTATCTCATTCACAGGCTATAAAACGGGTAGTAAGAAACTTTTGAAGTCCTGATGACGTGTAAAAATTTCGAAACTGACTAAATATAAAGAAGATAATATTGAGTTACCATTCCGGGAATCGTCATTGCCGGAAATTCCTCAAGGACTGTGAGGGCTCCAGCATCGCTGAGGATCCATTCTTGGCAAGACTGAAACGTCCACATCATGCGGTCTTGTATCAAGTCGACGTTCAGGGGCGCTTTAGTTATCTCTTCGTTCATGAGCAAAACATGACGGCGAGCACTCACGGCGTCTTCACATTTGTGAGTGTCAACGAATCCCTAAAACAAAAACAATTTGTTACGTTTATGCGCCGTCTACGCATGTAAGCTATTTACATAATAGTTGCAGCACTGAATATAGGACCAAGTAAAACAGTTATTTTTATCAAACATAAATCCACATTTGTGCAAACACAAAATGCACAAAAAGTTCGCGCCTGTCGATTTCCGCACAAAACTCCGAGAGCCAATCGTTGCAACCTGCGAAGTCCGCTCAGCGAATGACGACGCGGAACATACGTTTAGACCAAGAAATGCAATCTGCGCTGTTACATTAAGCAAAGCAAGCGGGACGTTTTGCATTCCCTGATGTCGCAGACAGCATCTTTGGGTCTAACCAAATGTTCGGCATCCTCATTAGTTGAGCGGTGCCGTAAACTGCAGTGATTGGCTCTCAGAGTGCCATATCCCTGGCCAGTCAAAAAACAAAAACGTTTACAGCACCTATTCGCTCACGTTTATTGGGGCCATAAATACGGATACATTAGCTAATTAAAGCCCGGTAACATAAGTTTTTACATTTACGAAGAGATATCATTGCTCATTTCATTCGCGCTGTAAATTCGAAGTTCTGTTCTTGAGATCTTTCTGGCAGAAAGCTTGAACTCAGTATTTTGTCATATTATATAAAGTCAGTATTGTAGTAATGAAATCAGTGTTCGCTTCTAAACCGCTTTTTCTTGTGTAGTTCAACATACAAGACTGTCAAAATAATGTTTTTTTTTTTTTTTGCAACGTACTTGTTTGGACAACTCCAAGTTAAAATAGCATAAAAACAAATTTCAAAGCCGCCCCCTGTCCTACTTATTCTGCCTATGCATCAAACAATTTCCGGCCATATTGAGCACTACTGTACTTATAGCAATTTTCAAGATAAATTATAAATATTGCCTGATTAGAAGAAGTTTTACCTTGAAATGATGAACAGGCCGATTGCAGTTCGTTTTCAAAAAGCCACCAGCAGACGTCTCCAATCGTCCATGTGCTCACGTCCGCTGACATGTTGCAAGTGATAGCTAAGAGGAAAGGGAGGAAGGTACTTCCTTCTAGAGCTTCAAACCCAAAGGGAGAGGAGGTCAAACATTGTTCCGATCCGCCACTCGTACGAGCGAGTGTGGCACTCCCTCGAGCAACGAAACTAGATCATGTTGGCTCTAGTGACCTTCAGCGACCCATTCCTGTTCACCGCTAAGCTGACAGCGCGGTGGAAGCTACGTGCTTGCCGGACCAATTAGTCGCCTGGTTTTTATCACCTGACACCTTTCTCTGCGGTTGTGATCCCATGGTGCAAGGCAGAAGGTTCACTGGTCAAACGAGCATGACGTTCCCAACGAACTCTCAGCCTATAGTGGTGAGCAGATTAGCCCCGGAAACGTCGCTTTTGAACACATTACGGCTTATCCTCTGGGGTGCCGTTGAGCTGCCTGAACCATGGTTCGCTAGCGAAGATAATATGCAGATGTCATCGCTTTTCCGTCCTTGTCTGCCAGGAAACACGGCGATCACGTCACCAAGCATGTCCGTCAGCCGCCGGTAAAATTGTTGGCAGTTCACTCTCTTGCCAAAAATAAACACAAAATAAACAAGAGCGAAATTCTCGATTCGGCGTGACACCTTCCGGCAACGGAAACAATCAACACACTGTGTTGAGCAAAGCGTGTTGGCCTATTTGGTGGCTGAGCGACTTTTGTGCCGGCAGTACGACAACGCACCTAGATCCGATGATTCAGTGTCCGGTCAGTGACGTGTTTTTTATAGGAATTTATCAAAAGAGAGGGCCTGGAAACAAGATTCAATGATAATCGAGCCTATTTTGGAACTCGAAGGAGAAGTGATAATAAATCAATCAGAGAGAGCGAATTGATGTCGCTGACAAAGAATTTTTCTTCCAATCGGAGCCACCTCCGAACCGTCGATTGCCATTTCTGAACAAATATTAGCTCAGTTAAGCGCCACGTCACGCAAATGCTGGGCGTGTAGGCGGCGCTTATCCCTTTTACACTAGAAATGGGAATTGAAAACATAGAACCAGCCCAAAACCCGGAAAAATGGCCCCGGAGAAAATTGTTCGAATAGTAAACTCGGACAAAATGGTTCAAATAAATTTTTTCGTATTTTTTCTTGCTCCTTTTTTTATTAGCTTTAATTGGTACAATCCCAACATATAAAAAAATAAATATTCGTATAATGCAATAAATATTTTTTTAAAATAAACATTTCATTACACAAAGAAACTAGTTGTAAATGTGTGCTACGTTTGGCTTCACTCAAAACGTCTTCTTGTAGCTCTGTGTTCAACAGAGCTACAAGAGGGAACTCCTTTAAAGTAAAACATTATAAGTTCACAAAATGTAACTGTACCGCATCAATTTAAAGCTTCGAGCGGGAGATCGGAAAGAGTTGTATCAAGCAGTAAAATAGATTGTTGGTCTAGTTGGTTGATCGGCATAATGAAAAAGAGTGCAAAATAAACGGTACAAAGTCGAAGAAAAACACACACGAGACAGGTGCCTGCCCTGTGTGTGTGTTTCTCCAACATTGTCGCGTCTATATTGAGCTCCTTTTTTTTATAGTCTCTACAAAAGTTGCATTATAAGAGCATTGAATGTACTTAACAGAACTTCAGAGTAGCACATTATTAAAAGATGAGAGTCTAAAAATCACTTGGGGCCATTCTCTCCGGGATTGCACTTGGGACCATTTTGTCCGGGGCCGTTTCGTCCAGGGCCATTTCGTCCGAGGCCATTTTGTTCTGCATCCTACCATGCCATATTGCTCGCGAAAACTACGAGAACAGCAACGACCACGTTTCTGTGTTGTTTTTTTTTTTTCCTCATGCCATCCCATTCTCCTAACTCTTGGTGGGTGACCTCAAAGTAGCGATCGGTGTTCAACGGCGGACGGAGCACTCATTTTTTACACTGCGTTATTACACATAAATTTGAACGCACAACATATCGAAGTTTAGTTTTGCTTCACTCAAAACGCACTTATAGAATATGCCTATGGGAGTATTTCGGGGTATCCTTCTAGACATAACTGCTCCTTGAAACCGGAAAACTACCATTTACAGGCTGATTTATTTTTGAAGATAAAGATGACTGCAACACATCACTTGAACCTTCCGCGCAGCAGGATTTTTGATGCCCCTCGCGGATGGGTCCCAACTCTATTTTTGCGGCTTGACGCGTGCCGCGAAACAATCAGAGGCGCCGTATTGGGAGACGGGTGGTGTCATGACTCATGACCACAAGCTAGGACATCTGCATTCTATACTAAAACAAAAAAACGTTCCTCTGTTCTATTTTTTTTTTCATTCATACGCGCAGTTATACGTATATTGTTTAAACACGAAAGCAAGTTAAAAAATAGCTTTTGTTACTAAAAAAACACGACGCCGCTTAATCACCGTATCACTCATTCATCGCAACATGCACTTTTTTGTGTGTGTTGCTCATTCATCGAAGTTTTGCACCTTTGAAAATTTCTATGCATTTTTTGGGGGTTGGGGGGAAATAAACTACACAATCGATTTCCGGAGGTACAGATTTCTTCAAATAAACTTTAATTCAATGACCCGTTTGGTTTATAAAAATGAGTACCAAAGAGTAGCTTTATACTAACATTTCTTACTAAATAAAACACGGCGAGCAGTTACGCTTGCAAACGAACGCCAGTGTTCAAACCGCTGAAGCAGGTGGCCCGGGAGTCAAAGGCATCGAAGCCTGTTTCATCTGTGGTCCGAGGCGAAGATTATCTCTGACATGTTTCTGAAAATAATTGTACATCGAAAGCTAGCTCGATTCAAACATTCTCGGTTTGGTAAATAACACAACGCGACTTGGTAAATAACTACGACATTCCACCTCTCTAAGCTTTCAAGGACTTGACAGCTCGCACGGGCAGCTTTGTTTCCACAGAATGGCGCACCCAATTTCTCGCGTGCAAAGCCTTTCGAGCCTGGTCATTGTGTCCCTCTATCCGGTAGAAGACTTAAGTGACCTCCTTTTTCCAAAGATCGCTTTAGCTCCTTCCTGGCTGCAACAAGAACCCTTTTCGCTCTTTCCAGGCCGGAAACTAGCTCTGCATTTCTTTTTTTACTTTGCGAGGGGTGCTTTTGGTTGAGAAAGCACGCTTCTAAAGGATCTTCCCCAAAATCGGTTCTTTTTTAGCGAAAAGAACCCTTTTTTGCTCATTTGGCTCCTTTTTTTCTGAGAGTGCACCGCTTCCGCTCAAAACATCGCACTGGGCTCTGGCTTTAGCACCCACCACGGACCGGCGGGAAATCGGGCGTATGGTTGTCTCACGAACTGTTCCCGAAGAACTAGTTACTCCAGCGGACGGCCATGTTGCATCGGTGATTGTTCATCCGAAGTCGGTTGGTTTCGCAGCAGACGATTCTTGGCCAGCAGACGACAGTCGGTTTCTCCGGGCCTCGCATTTGGCGCAGGGACACGAACGCTCTCGTGACCTGGGGTCACGTGTTTCACTCCGACGCTCTTATTGGGTCGCGGGAGCCGTAGCCTCCGCAGTTCGTCAAGTTATCATGAAACGGGCGTTTTCACATGACGTTAATCCGCCATTTTGTTTTGTTGTTTCTTTGAAACGAATTTACTAATTTGAAGGATTACATCTCAACCTGCATCTTGATGAGATGTCAGCGTGGTAAGGCTTGTAAGCTTCTATGCTCTGGGTCATGTAAACCCTTAGAATGCTCGCCTTCGGCACGCGCCGGACAGCTCCCCACAACAAAATGGTGGACGAAATTACGTCAGGGAAAACTCCCTACTATCGCGTATCGTTTACTAGTTCACGAGGGGAGAAAGTCAAAAGCCTGCTTTTCGGTACGAAATTTCGAAAATATATGCGGACCATATTTTACCTCCTTTCCTTCAAAAGCTTTTCGCCTTTTACTGTGATACATCTGCGGTACACAAAGCATGTCAGCCTACCCTAGCTCACGAGCATTCGACACGAGCACTGCGTCACTTGGACATATGCACTCGTCAACAATCAATCCGTCGAATAATATCTGACTTCGCGTTTGTGGCCATAGTATTTCCCCAGATAAGTGATTATAAGTGCCGCGGACATCACTTATAGTCACTTATCCGGTCAAATACCAAAGGTCACGACCACGTGATTTTGCATCTCGCCTTTAAGTTGAAGAGCAAAGCTAAGGCGGAAGAGCTTGAAAAATTATTTGTTCCGACCATGTGATAAATAATCCGTGCACAGCCAATGAAATTGCGGCATTAGCCAACTACCGCCGAGAAAACTAATCAAGAAGCAAGAAGCGAGTTGATAAAAAAGTCTTCTGCCCAAAACAAAGATCTTGATCGGTAGTAGTGCCAAGGCCTATCCATGTTCAACGCGCATCTGCATGCAATCAGAATCGTTAATTTTGGCAACCGATAAGTGAGACTTATAGTTCTGAGCATGCGCGGTGAACAACCGCCAGCAATATGGCGGTTCGTGAATAGCCTCTATAAGAAAGGTGATATAAAGTTCTCCCAAGTTCCACAGCTTGGGAACATAACTATCCCAGTGCATTCGTAAAACTATAATAACGAGCGAGAGTTCTTTATTATTCGTTCTAAGTCAAGTTTGGTGATGTGATATATGAACGTGGTGTACGTTCGGTTTCAACACGTGCGATCGAAGGTAAAAGCGCACAGTAATGGCGGCGGTCAGTGAATGTTGCATCCTGTGGTGCTTTTAAACAATCGTTTAAGACAATCGCCGGAACGCCGAGTTTTGATTGGAATGATTAGTGGGTAGGCCTAAAGCTGGGCAGCTGCTTCTGTCTCGACTGCACTCGTCAGACGCATTCAAAGGCGAAAGTCAAACACCAGACGCCGGCGTTCCGCGTTCTAACGCGTTTGTCGAGTGCAGTGAATCCAAAGGCAGCTCTAGGTCTAGCCACCAATCATTCCAATCAGAACTCGGTGTTCTGCCGTCCCCGCACGCTCCCGTCTCGTCCTCTCCCCGAGTTTGTTGGCACGCAGCTTTGCGTCTACCCTCTAATCAAACCAACCAGAGCTCGTTGTTCTGGCCTCCTCCCGCGCTCTCATCTCATGCGGCCTTCGAGGTGCGTCACGCAGTAGTCAGAGCGGTTCATACTGGCAGTAATAGGTGACCGCACGCGTGGTATGGGTGGTTATCATTTGAGCCCGTTCTCGTTTCGACCTTCTCCACTTGGCCCTTCTCAAAACAACCGTTTTCAAAAAGATCTTCTCTCTTGAACCTGTCGCATTTGGTCCTTTCCCGTTTCGTCTTTCGCAATCCGACTCTCCTCATTTGGGCCTGTTCTCGTTTCGCCCTTTTCACCTGGCCCTTTTCAAAACAGCGATTTTTAAAAATATCTCGCTTTGACCCGTCGCACTTGACTCTTTCTATGCCAAAATCGTTTTTTTAGGGTAATATTAATACATTGATAAAATGTGTGTGTGTGTGTGTGCCACACACACTACAGGCATACACTCTCTGCTAAGGATCTTAGCAGTACGTCGAGGTCGTCGTGAAAAGCTACTAGCTGACAATAAAACAGACCAACTATTTATCGCAGCCAGATCATATCCCGAAATGTCACGTTGTTTGAGGTCTCTCGACTTGGGACAATGCCACCACTTCTATAATGCAGTGGTTCTCAAAAGGGGTTCTGCGAAGATATCCTAGGGGTCCGCGAAGCCCTGTCTCGTCAGTCAGGCACGGCAATATTAGTTGTCTTTCTTCACGTTGAGAAGAAACGTTCCAATTTTCGGGAGAGTACTCTCGTATGTATATGAATGAGATAAGTCTACTTTACACTAGCGATTAGTTATATCCATTCATTAAATCATTATTATAATAACCTATACATTTCTATTCCCCTCACCCCAAACGGAGTCCTCCATCATCTCCGCCTTTCTACGAGGCGTCCGCGAAACATCAGTGGTTGAAAACCGCTGCTATTATGTTTGCTATTTCTGCTCAAACAAAGTTTCCAAATTAAATGTTCACCGCTTTTTTTGTTTGTTTGTTTGCTTAGAGGAAGGGAAGCAGGCGTCAATGTACGATTCTCAGTGCGTACCTACACATAACATATATCTGACGGAATGTTGGGGGTCCAAGCAAGGTAAGGCTCATCAATAAAGCCGCGAAGGCATAACGACGTTAGAAGCATGCCGAGCTAGTGCCATTCGGTCGTAGCGCGAACGGGCGAAATGAGAATGGGTTCAGTTGCGAAAAACACGATTTGGATCTGATGAAACGGTTCAAACGAGAAGGACCAAATGAGAATGGATCGAAATGTGCGAGGTTCAAATGCGAATGGGACGCTTTGCGATACACCCGCAGTGGTATACGCTACGCGGAGCACAAGTCCGTCTGCTTCCTGCACAGGGGTTGCGATGATGTCAGAATGCCGAGCTCTTATTGGCTGATCGACAAAAAAGAAATAGTGGCCTACCCACTGTCCTTTCAGTCAAAGCTAATTAGAGCTCGGCGTTGTTATGACGTCACCGCCACTCCTGCGCAAGAAGCAGACGAACTTGTGCTCCGCTATGCTCTTTCAGATTGAAACGGGCAGATCTCTTTGGGTTCTAGTATAGGGTACCTCGAACGCGTCTTCGATTGGTGCGTTTAGCGTCTATTCGGCCCATACATCAAAAGTGGTCCCGAAGTGACAACAAATGACGTCACAGAAACCGGAGTGTCACGCTGTCGGATGTCGCAATCCTGGCGGTTGGTCGTAGAAATGCTGGCGAAAAGCACGAGTGTCGCTGTCCTCGATGCGTCCCAACTTCCGGCTGCCGAAGCTTCCGTGGACTGCCACACTGGAGAGCGACCTACGACAGAACAGGCGTCCGGCTACATCCACCACAGCTGTTGGGACGCCGCCAGGATCGCGACCGGCGACAGCGTGACCCTTGTATGACGTCACGAGACGAAAATCGAGTGATTTACCACTTTTTTTGGGGACGCGGTCCATGCACCAGTCGGAGACGAGTTTCTGGAACCATAGCTCTGCAGCGCGAGCTTTCACTTCACTCGCTCCGAGCTGCGCTGCGCTGACAACCTCAGCCACCGATCCCTTTTGTTGCAACTTGCAAGCGAAGCATCTATGGCCGCTGTGGCGTCTCTGCTCGTGTGAACGAGCACGTACAATGGCAAGCTTGCCGAAGTTAGCTTCACGCGCCCTCTGCACGGTTGAATACACGGGGTACACCGGCAGATGCGCGTGCATGTTGATGCTGAGCCCTCGCTGAAATTGCTTTCACAAAGTTCGTTTCACACCGTCGATGGGGTTGTTCTTCACAAGGGATAAGACTGTCCGTCACGTAAAACGCGCTAATATTCCGTACGGACCAGTTTCTGTAGTCTGACACGACTTTTTATGCAATAAGCTGTTATGCCTTCTGCGTAAAAAAAAAAAGAAAAAAAAAGAAACAGGAAAAAGGAAAACTTAAAGATGGCGTGCAAGGGCCAAAGCGATATGCAGCAGGCCAGAACTTCTTCATATGGGTACTGTGAATGCGCTCGCGCTTGTTCTTACATCTACATCAATTGCACAAAAAGCAAAAAAAAAAAAAAAAAGCGTTTTATTTAAACCAGCGACATCACTATAGAAATTATGATCAAAAGTGTACCAGACTTTCCCTTTTTTTTTTTTTTTTTGCACAAGTATGTCGCAAGTGCATTGTGTCGGTACCATTAATTAATCGACAGAAAATCCAGGGCTCGATTTACACAGCAAAAGACGCTGAGACGAAACCGCAGCATACAGCGTCAACGACGTTTTGCCTGGCGAAGAATATAAAAAAACAAAAACAGTTACAAAAAAAAAAACGATTAAAGAAAGCTTGGTGAGGAATAACTTAATCTCCAAACTATTTCCCTAAATTTCTGATCCGACAGGATCACGTGCAACGCCATATTTGCTTCAAGCGAAATCCCTCACTTTAGACCAAGTAACTCAATTCGACGAGGGCACGTTGACTGAATCGAACCACATTGATCGAACTCTCCCTCCATTTACTCATCAGGTCCACGGAACGACGTCTACGATGCACGCAGTACAAATCGCATGAGGCCATCGGCGAAGGCCAACAGCGGCGTCCGCGATGAGCGGCGGGATTCTCTACGCTGAAGTCGTCCGCACGGACTCAGAAGACCCGACTCACCGGACACGTTCAGCTCCCGAGATATCTCCAGCCAGGCTGCTTCCCGCATGTTCGCCTCCTTGTGCAGCTTCGAGTGCTGGTCCCAGAGCTCCTGGTGCTTCCTGACCTCGAGGACGAGCTGCTTGTTGAAGAACGTCATGGCGGCGGTGTGGGCTTTTCTAGCTTCCTCTGCCAGCGCAGCAAAGATTCCGCGTGCTGCTTCGTAGACAGAGGCTGTATGCAACCGTCGCGTGATCACCTGGCCGATAAATTGCATGCGACGCAGTGAGTGGCTGAGCCCCTCTGTGGCGCGTGCACTGCAGGAGACGCACCGCCGTCGACTTCTTTTTCACAGCAGAGACGCTTGTTGATGTTTGTGCGTCGCAAGCGTCTGTCATTTTCCATGGTACGTCCGGCGTCTCTTGCTGCGTTCCTTCCAGCCTGTGCACGCGATCCGTATGGCGTTCGTCGCGGAGGCTGACACTTGAATTAGTCCTTGCCTCGTTTCATTAGTAAAGCAAGGACTCTGGTAAAGCAATGCATGCTCAACGTTAGACTGGGTATTTCTTTTATTTTAACTCGTAGAAGTAGAAACCGAGTCCTCGTGTTTGCTGTTTTTTGTTGCAGTAGTTTTTTGTTCTTTTTTTTTTTTTTTTTTTTTTGTGGTGGGCGACGTTGCATTTTTATTAAGCTTTTTGTTCGAATACAACTCTTCATTTCGTGGCGTGAATTACGTTTATGTTTCTATGAATGTAAAGGAAAAGAAAGCCGGCTGGACAATCCGTAGTCGGGTGTGTTAGCGCGCCCTAGCTCGGAGCACGTGAGCGAGAGCTCGCGCTGCCGTACTCGTGGGACCCTGGGCTCCCCCTCACCTACTCTGCCCGTTTCGTTCAAAACGAACGTCGCCGCGGAGCGTGTTCGTGGAATCACTATTGCATAATGCACGTTAGAGACCTTAGGTTAGCAGTTGTACTACAGCAGATACATCGGGCACCCCTTGAGAAAGACATTAACCTCTCACTTCTACCTTGACTTGAAAAAAAAAAGAGTAAAGAGTCTTAGAGATGTGTGTTTCTAACTGTCAATATTTGTAATATTGTTCAGTTGAAAATAAATGTAAGGGAATAAAAAAAAAATTCGAAATGTACACAGGGCACTGAGGCCCTAATGGGGTCGTTTAGACGTCCATTTTCACATTCTATGTTGCACTCAAAGGCCCTTACAGTATCGTGGAGTTAGACTAAAGAGGCCTAGTTTAGTTGCACACTCCGTTCTGATGGTATGCGTATACAGTTGATGATGTACTCCCTAGACATGCATTCCAGAAACGGGAGTTTGGCCGGCGCCATTTTCAGGGTGCGTGCGTGCGGCGCGTGCTTTACGCGCGTGCTGGGCTACGAAGATCGCACGCTGGCTCGTGAACTTGTAAACGCTGGAACTGTATGTATGCATGTGTGACGCGAAGGGGGATCGGTGGCGGAGTGGTTTAGCGCACACCCGCTCGGAGCACGTGGAGCGAAAGCCCGCGCTGCAGAACACAGGGACCCTGGGTTCGATCCCCACCCCTGCCCGTTTCGATCTGGATGAGCATCGTACCGGCGTGCGGTCGTGTATCACTACTGCGTGGTGCACGTTAAAGACCCCAGGCTAGCGGCTGTACCGCACTGGCTAAATTTCTCATCTACAGCTGGGAGACTCGTCGCCCCTGCGAGGCAGACCAAGTTCTAGGCTGTATAAACACACACACAACCCAATTATTATTTTGTGTGACGCGTTGACTCGTCAGTATGTGTGTCACCTTCGATCAACCAAATCCGCAGTTATTTCCGACGTGGCTTTAGCGCAGCTTGTCTGTGTGTACTGCCTGCCAGCGCGTGAAGAAACACCCGGAGTACACCGGCGGGCATTGCGCCTGCGAAAAAGCACGCTTTCTTTTTTTTTTGAAAAGGAAGTGTTTTCGTGTGCCCTGTTTCACATACACCACATTGGTGTGTCGTCAGGAGCATGATATGACGTATAAGAGCATAATTTCTCGAGGATGTGATTTATTATGTTTATGCTTCGTGACTTGTGACTTCATTTTACTAGAGCGAATGCTTGGCGGTATTCGCGAGCTCAAACGTTCGTACTACCTATGAAAAATGGTCGTTTATGACGATGACAAAAGTGTTTCGATCCAAGGAAGAAAGAATGATGCGCGAAAGAAATACAAAATATACGGCACCGTCAAGTGTTCCACTGCTACCCGATAGGGTTTCGAGGAACTCGGCACAAGCCGAAAGTGTGTGAACGGGTCTTTGATTATAAAGCAATTAATGCAAACGTGTAGGCGAGCTGTACAGGAATAACAATCATATATCATGGAGAAGCGGAACAAAGGATTCATGTCCGATCGACTTGTACAGCTTGGCCGCCAGTTGTATTAACGTGATAGCGTATCGGCGCTTTAAACACGGGCCAGATGGAGCCGCCATAGCCGACCTTCGCTTTTGTCTTACCGAGCCACTGGAGAACACCTAGAATGGCAATAACCTGTCCTGCTGTGGTGATGGTGAAGTGAAGCGAGCGGAATAAGAGGGAACTAAAACAGAAGGTCGGTTCCGGCTGCGCCTGAAAGCGTCTATAGCCGGAGTCTCACTAGAGCGACAAACAGAAACAAAGGACAGCGACAAGCCTCAAGACGAGAGTCTTTTGCTATTTGACAGACTTTGTAGAATAGAGGACGCTAAGCTCAAGCAGGAGCATCATGCACGCGAGGGTATCTTTCGCAGGCTTGCAATCACTCTTGCCTACGTCACGAGCACCGAATGACTAAACGCCTGCCAAAGGTGTTATCGCGAGCATACTGCGTGTCTTTCAGGCTTGGCGCTGTTGTTTGTTTCTGTTTGTCGCTCCAGTGGGGAAAAAAGAGAGATCTGTGCTACCAGATCCTCGTGCTCCGAATCTGCGACCGGGCGCTCCATGGCTCCACGCCTTGGTGAGTGAGGATGTGAGTGAAACGGAGTACTGGCGATTTTGATCCCGTGCTTTCGAATTTATACAACGTGTCCTCCCAGACCAATTATTCGCAAGTTATATAACTCGATTTTCTGATACTTTTAGTGGGAATAAAGCCCATTCTCGATAGTTTTTGCCCTTCAGCCCTTTTTTTCTCCGGGCTTCGACGGCCACCAGTTTACCACTGAAAATTTTCTAAAATCGCTTGTAACTTTTGGGTGAGATTACGGTGCCTTCTGAAATTTTGGCATGTGGTACAGCGCTACGCTTGGACAGAAACTGAGCGTTCGATGATGCCTAGCTTGCTTAAAACAAGAGAGAGAGAGAGAGAGAGAGTTGTCGAGCAAACCCGTGCCAGAAGGCTCTGACCTGCCGCGACAGCTTTGTTTTCTAGCCACTAGGTGCCGTCATTTCGCTGAAGTTGCCACTAACGCTATCCTTTCGTGTTTTTTTTTTTTTTTTTTCGCGTTGATGGCTATTTTTATTTTCGATTCTCTGGAAACGCTTCCTACTTAACGCATTGCTGGAAGGACAAAGTTTGCGTGTTTGAGGCGACTAAAATAATTGCAATAAGACCAAAATGACGAATATGTCGGGAGATTTATTCTCGCACCAGCACGCCCATCCGCTCGAGTGAAGATACGAATGCAAACATATATATAGTTTCCGACTCATAGAAGACTGAGGGCGCCGGTGAGCCGATGAATGATTAGGCAACAAAATAAGCCGGTGTTGTGTGTAGTGTACGTCCTTTTTGTTTCCGTGTTTCCGCGGTTTATTATGTTCTCATACAGTTTCTGGGAACACAACACGGGCGAGTTGGAAACAATGAGGCAGTGCCTTAGAATAGAGTCATCTTTAAAGCCGCGGTCACAGCCCTAATGCATCATTGTTAGGGGCGGAAGCTAGCGCCACCTGGGGGAAGAAAAGAACATTCCGACGGGAGGATGACAGTGTAAGAACTCTTGCTCGACGAGGGGCTTTTTCCGTAATGGCGGCGTCGCATAATGTCCGCATATTGGTAACCATTTTGTAATCCCAATGACATCTGTCGCATTAAACGTTTGTTTTGTGCAATCCACCAACTAACAGTGATACCAAAAGGCAGCCTGCAGACACTGTCTGAGGCTTGTCCGCGGATAAATCTATGGCATAAATGACCGCGGAGAAGAACTCCGCGTGTCTCTTGTATGATGCATAAACAAAACCACCGCGGAAAAAAAAAAAAATCTAAGGCGCTTTTTTTTTTTTTTTTGCAATGCATTTGGGAGAGTTATTTGCTACAATCTACGAAGAGAGCTCAGCGTATGACGAAACAAAAAAATATGTATAGACATAAAAAAAAAAAGATCAGACCGCGCGCTGTTACACTGCGCATGCGTATCGTTATGCGCGCTTACGCCATTTTCGGTCTCACAGCCCGAATTGTTTTTCTTCTTTTTTGTTTGAACACATTTTTTTTTTTTTTTTAGTTTGGCGATATTCGCCGAGATCTCGCTCCGTAAATTGCAGCGAGTGGCTCAACCAACTGCTTTGCTGGAAAGTAGGCGCTCTATACTCGCTTTCACCTAAAAAAAACTATGGTGAAAAAAAAAGTTCGGCTTTTTGTTAAGCGTTACTCATTCCCACCTTTACGTGGAGTATTCAGAAACGTGTAGGGGGCGCATTTTAGATTAGATATGTGTTATCTTATCAAGACGCACACGCTTCAAAGGCCAAAAGCGTCGCTTCCCCTTCCGATAACGAAATTTCGTAAGAACTATTTCGCGTGGCGTATGAACAATCCGCAAGACTTGATTTTTTTTTTTTTTTTTTTTTTTTTTTCAGGAAAGAGGGGGGGGGGGGGGGGGGGGGGGGCGGCGGAAGGCAGAAGACAACAATTTTTTTTTTTCTTTTAGAGTGTTATACGAAGTTGTTATTATAGTCACCAGTCTCGAGCATCTAATTGTTGTCACTCCGCAGCCAATGGCGTTGCGTCATTAGCCGGTAAGACCGTGGAAGAACCAATCGCGGAGCAAGAAGCGTGAATTAGCATAATAAGCCACGCCCTTGGCTTCTTACGCTGTCAGTGAGTGCATAGACGTCGTTACAAAACCCCACCTCGTTGTTGTTGTTGTTGTTGTTTGCCTTGGGGCGACAAGAACAGGTGACGTCGGATTTCTTTCTTTGGAGGTATCTCACAAATGGAGGCGCTGGTTTCACAGAAGGTTATTTTGGCGGACAGTACTTGAGAAACCCGGGTTCAATGACAACTTTGTGGTAACTTAGTAGACAGACAGTGATTGAATTTTTTTTTTTTTTTTCATTAAAGTTAGTTTAAAAATTCTGCTTAGGCTATGCTGCTCAAATGTGCCGATCTCAAGAAATCCCTCACCTGTGAATTAAGCGATCATAGTATCCCAAAGGTCGACTGATACCAGTTGCGGTACGATCAGGGGCGGATTTATGGGTCAAGTTGGGGGGGGGGGGGGGGGAAGTCGAAGTCTGCTGATATATGACGATACGACCGAGACGTTGAGACGTTGCCCTGGTCTATTTTGTTGGCCCCAATATTTGCAATATCACCAAAAACTAAACTTCAGGCTAATGTATACCAATATTCCTTTTTTTTCATTTAAAAAAATAAAGTTTATCTTGAGGGGGGGGGGGGGGCGCCTCTGGGTACGATACGACGAGCATTTCGTAAAGTGTCGTTCGATGACAAGGATTTCGATGAAGTATAAAGAAATCTTCGGCATCAGTTTCCAACTTCTACACGAGCGTAGTTTCTATACCATTTGTTTTATTTCCATTGTCAGAGTACCAAAGTGCCGACCTAGGATAAAAAATGTAAAAGAAAAATCACAAATACTTCTTGTGATTTTTTTCTCTCTGGCTGTCAACAACGAAGATGGAACGAAAGAGTAAACGCGGTAACTTTCGCGAACCACGGGTTAATTTTTGATGATACCCAATAACACATGTTATTACACGAGAGTGTTATTCATCAAAAGTGTACAGCGAAATACGTTGGACTGAAAATTAGGCACCAGCTGCAGTTTCATCGCTGCGATCTTCCATCACCGATACGACCTAACCTTAAAAAAAAAAAACAGGGCAGTTCCACACTGCCCCCATAGATGGCGCCACAAGCGCGTGTACTCAGTCAGCCGAGCCTCCCGCTACTTGCATCCGCGTTCTATTATTTCAGCGCAAACTTCATCCAAAAGAAAAAAAAAAAGAAAAAAAGCGCCAACTTTATTTATTATTACGCTGGAAATAGAAAAGAAAAAAGAAAAGGGGGGGGGGGGGGGGGCAAGAAATAAGAGAAGACAGAGTAGAGAAGATGGCATCCATCGTTCACCGAACGATACCATCTGCGGTGGAAGACATTTGAGTCTCTAATTGCTGACCTTAAGTGCAGTGGGGTTGGTCTTGATTATGTCACGCGCAGCATTAGAGATCTCTCTAGTGCCTTTTATGCAATTTCGTGCCGAGTGATTTTTTTTTTCGTTTAATCTATCGATTATTGTATCCTCCTTGTTCTAGAACATTATTAATAGCTAGGGATCTCGCGAACGTTGGCCGAACCTGAGATTCGACGTGGAGGTTCGACTGGCTCGGTGAACTTCGGAATTTTTTGGAAAAATTAGGCTAAGTTCGACTTATGAACACTAATGCCCGACTACTACGCAAATGCTATTACCCGCCGAGCCCCTGACGTGGCCGAGTTTAACGGCTTGGTGCGGAACCTGGACCTAAATGTGTAAATTGTATAACTCAATTCATTCTCTATATCCACCAGTACATGCTCATCATCATTATCATCCTCACATCGTTATTTTAGATTTTCTATTTTATTGTCAACATACAGTCGAGGAGGTAACCAGCACACTGCTGTACGGGCTTCTGCCTTTCGGTTACCTCAGGCTCTCGGCTATATGATCAATGTTTAGCCAATGAACACCTTGAACCTTGAACTTCTATGAATTTATGGGGAAAATATAAGTTGTACGGTAGTTTGTGTTAAATTTTATAAATTGATTACCAATGTTTACCCAACAAAACACAAAATTACATATACTTTTAATCATTTCGTTATTTTTTAATGCGAAACAGCGATACAATATAAATAAATATTGCACCCACTCACGCGCCAAACAATCGAAATTCTGTCGAACATCTGTCGAAATTTGAGCTAGAAGTTCGTAAAAGTCGAACCTAGTCGGGTTCGCGACGTGCATACTCGAGACCTTCTAGACTTGCCATC
Organism: Ixodes scapularis; assembly: GCF_016920785.2. Taxonomy (NCBI): domain Eukaryota; kingdom Metazoa; phylum Arthropoda; class Arachnida; order Ixodida; family Ixodidae; genus Ixodes; species Ixodes scapularis. The sequence goes on along the minus strand of NW_024609879.1, from coordinate 133,290,602 downwards.
CCCAGCCACTTACGCGGTTACTACTACGAATTGCCGATTACAACGAGAATAAAAGGAACGACGGCAATGCTTAGATCAGCGATTGTACTCTAATGGCGACCAACTTACCGCAAATTGTTCGTTGTCCCTATGCGTGATCACATTATTTGTGATCACGACCGTACGAAAGGAGGGCCGGGCCCACTGTCCGGGAGGTCCGCGTTCCGATAAAACACAAGGAGTGTGTGTGTGTCTGTGTGTGTGTGTGTGGGGGGGGGGGGGGGTCATCAGTAGAGCCCTTTTCCATGTGGGTTTAATAAATCATCATTGGGCGTGGCTCTGTTCGACGACCTATAATTGGATTATTGCTTTATAGGACTGCTTCTCCGGGTTGATTGAAAAAGTAACCTTGGATTTGTAGAAGGGGGCTGCGTGTTCGGGAGATCGTGATGCACCACGCATGTTTGCCTTGGATACGTGATTATTGTCTAGCGTCTCTGATTCGCTCGAACTGGCGCTGTTTCCTTTGATAGCTGAGTTTGCAAACCGCAGTGGATCCATACAAGAGACGATTATGACTAGGCAGAACTTCAAATCAGACTTTCTGAATTTTCTTTTTCTAAAAATACTTTATGTTTTTTTTTTTTTGCTTAAAAATTTGAGGTTGATGTCTAGGTCTTATGTCCAATCGTCTGGTAAATAAAAAAAAAATGTTTTGCAGTTATGAGTGTGCCTGCCTGGCACGGGAGGCTTTTGAACACAAACTTACTAAAGATAAAAGTTTTTTTTTTTTTTTACTTCACATTTATTTGGAAAGGATCGGTTTTGAACCGCTTCGCGTACTGTATATATATGCATTGAACGTCTCCTGTAGTCTTCGAGTATTCTTCCATTCTTATCCGCCCGATGCAAATGCTGACGACTGAATAGATTTCAACGTTATTGCCATGATATTGATAAATGGATACTGAACAGGATGTTTGCGGTATCATGCTTCGAGCCCGTATGGAAACAATTTAGAGCTCAAATTTTGCCGCAGGAGTTCACGTCCTACTTGGC